>NC_051163.1:113513362-113545862 GCF_013339745.2 Dermacentor silvarum
GCCTTCGTCCTGCAGTGGACATAAAAATAGGCTGACGATGATGGTGATAGCGATGACGGTGGTCTGCTCCGGACCAACGTCATTTGCACTTCGCTGCTCCTGGAAGAGGCAGGAGGTGTGTCGACTGAGCTCCTGATGCAACACTTCGCAATTTGGAGAACGTGGAGTAAATCATGGACCAGGGACGTGAAAGATGTGCGACGTAATGCTAATGTATTTCTCTCGTCCTTATACCGCTAAATCGCCCCAGTTTTTTTTTCTTTATTTCCTTACTGTTTATTTATTTATTTATTTAAAATTAAATGAAATCTTTATTCCTCTCGTCATGATTGCAAAAGGGAGCGCACGCAAGGATGAAAGCCGCACGTAGCATCTTGAAAAACCGCTTTATGCCCCACATGACAACAGTTGGCGAGGAACAGATCTCGGCATTAGAAGTATCCGGAAAAACTGGAAGCACTTTGAAGAAGAGTAAAAATACATTTAGTACATATCAATACAAAAATACATTTACAAGATGAAATCGATAAACGAAAAAAAGATCAATGCCCTAGATTAGAGTTTCAAAATTCAAAAAATAATGATAACACTTCAATGTATAGTGAATGGACGGGAGTAAACAAACGTACATACAGCACAAATCAATACAAAAATACATGTACGAAATCACATCGAAAACAGAAAAAAGATGAATTCTCTAGAGTAGCGTTTCAAGATTCGATCAGATAATAATGATTACACCTTAACGTAGTCGTTAACGTAGCGGTACAAGAACTAAACGAAACAGTATCCATGAAATAGCACGACAACACCCTCAGAGTATATTTCAGATAAAATGCTATGAATGTGTGAAAAGTTCAGCACAGGAGAGGGGAACCTGAGGTAACTTTTTTCTATGTTTTTTTTTTTTTTTTGATGTGTTACTCCGTTCAAGTGTATTAAGGTAACGTGGAAGTTTATAGGCGCATGCTTAAAATCGGTTCACAGTCCGACAAAATGGCTTGGTGATACGACGTACGTTATATATGGTTACATGACTCTGAAGGTTAAATAATGTTAACCTGTCTGTGTTGTTAGTTCTAATAGGATTCTTGTATATACAAGAATGCTATTACAACAAACACAGGTTAACTTATACGTACTAGTACAAATATGTTAACCTGAAGGCATAAGCATCGGACGCACTAATGACTTTAAACTGAGAAAAAAATTTCCGGTATGGGCGCGCCATGGTATATTCGCAACTAGCCTTATGGCGCGTTTTGAGCAGCAAGAATCTTGGATATATTGTGCGTCGTACGTGTGCCCCAGAGAGTGTGACAATAGTTAAGCATTGGAATTAAGAACGCGTTGTAAATCAATAACTTCATTGGTGTTCGTAGAGCAAATCTGTGACGACATAACACATGTACCATTCACTTTGTTCATTTTCGATCATTCGTTGTTAGTTTGCAAGTCCCACTGAAGCGATTCCGAGAAGATTACTTCTAGACATTTGATGCTGTCTAGCATTACGGCATTACGGTCGTCTCCATGCTTAAGTATGATGTCATTTACAACTTGTTTTTGCTCGAAATGCTAAGCCTTTAGGTTGTTTGCGTTACCCTTTAGGCAATTGTTCTGCGACCATTGGAAAATGTATTCCAAAAACTAACTTCCTGTAAAGGGTACGTCCGACTATGATAAATCTGATAAGTCAGACTGCAATCCCCACTGGGAATTTCGGCAGGTTGGGTTACAAAACAAAGCCAATTACGTTCGAAATGATTCAGTATGACGCGAACTATAAGTACTGCTCGTGTTCCAGGCGGCTTATCGCACGCATATCACGACCCGATGCTTTCTGTACCATCGTGTGAGGCTTTCATGAGCTGCTTTAGCCTTCGTGTCTTTTAACAAGCGAGCACAGCGATCAGGCGTACATCCGTGCTTATGCTAGGGTTCATCAATACTTTTCGTCTGGTCACGAAATTTCTGTTAACGCTATGGCAGCGCTTCATATAGCACATGCACCTAGCAAATGCCCCTGGCGCACATAGAAGGGCAACGGAGCAGCCGCCCGACAGACGCCACAGGAGTTCGTCCTGTGCGTACGCCAGCTTATGCGCGAGGGCTGATTGCCATTATGGGCGCTTGAATTATGTCCGCACAACGTGCGCATCGCTGCGCCGTTTCTGTACAGTGTTCTAAAATTTAAACGCGAAATATTTCGAAGCAATTCCAACGCCGTGTTTCATGTCCAGGTTCACCTTGCATGCGTAGGAATGGCCTTATTCGTAATTCAAAAGGTATGCTTCGGACTGCCCCATCGTTAGAAACCGACCACAGAGCAATTTCACGCCGCACTTTTATGTAATTACGCATGGAACGCTTGCTTTGATGCTTTAAGCCGCTCTTGATTCAGTTTTTGCACTGTACATCTCTCTCCGTGAAGTGACAGCATGCTCCTGTCACGGATTTCGGTGGACTATAGGCGGAAAGGGACAAGTTGCATGTTTAAGACATACATTTATAATTGCAAAAAGAAACGATAAAGACAACAACACGAAACACACAATTTACAGCGCGAGTTACTTATAGAAAATCCTCAGAGTCCTCAGATATTAAAATTCATAAGTCCAAAGTATTTACATGAAGTCCCTCGTCGTGGCCACGTCACCTCGTCGTCGCGGCTTCTGACGACACGTAGTTTGGCCCGCCGATGCGTCGTAGACCCGACGTCGCTGTGTCCGACGTTCGGTCCACTGTTGGCCTGGATCGGGGGTCAGGACGGTGGGGTGACCGAGGCGCCAGGATCGCCCGGTCAACTCCGCTAGCCTGCGGATCGTAGCCGCAGGGAATCCGGGAAGCGGTGCTGTCAGCCTGTAGCTGCGGCTTCCGATGGGGCGTTCGCTCAGCTCGCGGGTCGTGGCCGCGGCAGCTGAATCACAGCTTCCATTGGGTTGCCGCCGTCTCCGCGATTCAGCCGTCCTGTTCGGCCTCCAGCTCCTTCTGCCCCTCGTCGTCCCAGAGCGTAGCTGGGCTGCTCTCCTCGGCTACGTGTCTCTTCTCCCGTTGGCCACGTAGCTGCGCGTGCACTTTTGTGCTTCTTCTTTTGCTTTCATGTGTTATTCCTTTTATTGAGACGCTCTTATTTTCTAACTTCTTTTTTTATTTCTGCCAGCACCTCCAAGTGTCTTCTTGTTCTCTTCTGCTTTTTCTTCTTTCTTTCTTCATTTTGTGGCTCATGACAGCTCCATGATAGCGACATTGCCTAACTTTCGTTGTGTTCCTGCGTGTCGGTCAAGTTACAAGGGTGCTTAACTAACTTTACTAAGTGTACTAATAAAAGGCTAAACTTAGTTATCAACTGAAGAAATTTTTATAATACCGCCATTAAACTAGCTTATTATTTACCTAAACTGTGAAATGCCGAACTTGACTAACCTAACATAAATTATACTAACCTAACCAATAAACGAACTAATTAATCAAATCAAATAATATTAAATTTTAATATTTGTGCGGACATAAACTAATGAGTAAACTAACTAAACTCGCTAATTACTAAACTACCCTAACTAAAATCAATAATACTTTGCCTATCTGACCAAATATATTTCAAAATAAATAACTTACCTGACTATTAAATAACCAACCAAAAAGTAATTACATAACTAGCTAACCTGACTTACGAACTAACCTAATAGTTACATTAACTAGCTAAACCTAATAACCTAGGTAAGAAACTGCAGTAACAAAAATAGCTGAGCGAATAAACTAATTACAAAATATTACTAAGTAATCACCTAACTAAACTAACGAAATAAATAAATAAGGTAACTGACAAAACAAGTTAACTAATCAACCTAGCAAAGCTAACTAATTACCAAAGTTATGAAATTGAAGTAACAAATTATCCACTTGCTAAACTAATAACCAACCTAACTATAATAACTAAGCAAACATAAACAGCTAATTAAAGAACTAATCAACTAATACCTAACTTTATTAAGTAACCAACCAACTGTAACCAACTTATCTACCTAAATAACTAGACAAAGTGCAAATATAGACAGCCCACCGAAACCGTTTATGCAAGAAAGGTTACAATAAGGAGGAGGCCACGTGAATCATGCAACGGTACCCTCTATAATTGAAGCACAAACGCATCGCACATTAAATTATTTTGCCGAAAGTTCCCACTGCATGTTCACTCTGCAAACATGCTGATATAAATGTGGGACAGGTGCCCTTGCTCGTGAAAGATTTATTTTATTTATTTATATATTTTATTTCATACATACTGCTGGCCTCCATTTAGAGATTGTTGCAGGACATGGGAAAATACATTGCATCAAAATATGAATGGCAAACTTATACACTTGTTAATATTGTAGTTTACAAGAAGACGCAGTTCAGCAATACAATAAGAGGGTGTGGCCTTCCTGTGCCAGCCCTTTGAATGATTTCAGGGATTTCAATGATCGCGCAGCCCGGCCACCTGGCGCGGCACATTTATCCCCTTCTACTTATACCAGCCCTTCAGGTGCCACCTTGGTCCCTATATGAAACTTTCGGGGAGGTTTCGTACCAGGCGAAAATTATCGAAGGACCCTGCTTATACTTTCCTTGTTGCGTTTCTCTAAATCTGTCATGCTCGTTGCTGTCTATTGTAAGAAGGTAGATTTCGCGTCTCAAATGACTGAAGCTGCCGTAGGGGCTGTTTCTCACCACTTTAAAGGTGATATACCACCAGAGAGGCGCCAATAGCTATTTACATCTGTTGATTTTTTTTTCTGTTGGCAAGTTTCAGCTTTTGCTTTTTGACGTGGACAATTAGTTAAAGACATTTTGCGGCAAAACACGCGCTGTGTGTCGCAGAGCAGCTCTCCGTAGCGTAATATTAGAACTGCGGTCGGGCCGTGTGGAAGTAGGTCTTACTTGGGGGGGCTGTGCACAATATAGTTGCGCTTTTATTGACGCTTTCTGAGTGGGCGGCGAAGCGGCACGATTGCGAGATTGCCAATATTCGTGTAAGTTCCGTTTCACTTATAAGAAATGCGATTAGCACACAGTGGCTTAGTGGCCAGAACATGGAATGCGCAACGTGAACTGCGCTTCGCGAACACAGCGTAATCATCGCGCCAGCATTGTGAGACGCCTGGTAGCTGTGGGGGAGCTATTTCTTCTAACCAGCAGCAGTCGCCTTGAGTGCTGCGTCGAGCCAATATTTTGCGCCGGCGGATAGTTAGAACCGGTGCGCTAAACCAACACCACCTAGATAATTGGCTAAACTAAGCTATCGCTTTGAATGCTGCGCCTTGCCAAATTTTATTGGGATGACAATTGATGGATACTCGAGACGCGTTTGCGTCGTCATTATTGGCGTGTGTGTGCGCGTTGTCGTACTGTCCTGCTATCGATGACGCATACGCAGCCCGGGTTTTGCAAGATTACACGGTATCCAGAGGCGTCAAGTTCGTTTGGCTCCAAACGTGACGAAGCCATGTGGACAGGCCGTCACACTCCGCTCAGTCTGCTATGCCAGAGCCAGAACAACGTTGTGGCTTCCACTGCTGGGATAAGTGCTCTGCTCACACACATTAGCATTCCTGCTGAGCAGCTGTGTGCATGCCGCACCCTGGTGAATGCTAGCGACTAGCGAAATTTAAGTATGGACACAGCTTCAATCGCACAGGAAGGCCCGAGGCCTTAGTGAGAGGAAGGGAAGGACGAGAAGGGTTTATGTGATTCGTTTTTTAGACGTCTCACCAATGCCGATGGTTTTCCTTCGAGCTGATCTCGTGCAATATCGATTTCCGACAGCTGCTACACCGCTTCTCAAAACGCAGCGTTCTTAGGCGCCCACAGCGTAACGCTGAACCGGTGGCTACAGTGAACTAGTATGTGTGGGCAATGCCTCCTATAAAGACTTTATAAGAGCCGTTGGTGTGGGCCGACCAACACGCGCCTCGCCTTATCGCGCGTGTCGCGCGAAGTACAGCTCGTCGCAGCGGCGTTGTCGTCGCTAGCTACTGAACGCGTCTTAGCACTGCCCATGGAGCTTCTGGAGCGCACTCTGGTCAGACGCCGGGCGCGCGTTTCACACCGGCCATCCTCCAGCGTCCGGTGCGACTTACTGCGAGATTGTGGTTGTGAAGAAGAAGAGGCGCTATTCAGAACCACAATCTCTCTCTCGCAGTAAATCGCACCGGACGCTGGAGGATGGCCGGTGTGAAACGCGCGCCCGGCGTCTGACCATGACGGCGAAGCACCTTCAGTAGTTAGCGACTACGGCGCCGCCGCTACTGGCGGCGCAAAACGAGTCCAGTGGAGAGGCGCAGTCACGCCACTCAAAAAAGAATGCAGAAGCTCAACTGGAGTTGTCCATGTATGAGCAAGCATACCCCCAAATTTAAATTGGCCCGCCCCCAACTTTAACTTGACCCACCCCCATATTTCAAGTTTGCCCATGCACCGCTACCGCTACTATGAACTCCCCCTTCCATTTTCTATGGAGCCCTATGTGTCCCTAAGGGCATTCTCTATGATCAATGTTTTTTTTAAGGTTGTTCCTTATCGCTTATAAAGCTACCAATCATCTACATTTACACTACTATAGTGATTAAATGGCTTAACATTGCAGATTAGGCATTTTGGTGCAGATACAAGGCATTGCAGTTCTTGCGTGATAGGGTATTCGCCAAAGAATGCTTACGCATTAAAGGTTCTAGTACACTCTGAACGGGCTATCGCTTTCAATGCGGCATCCTGCGGGCGAAACTGGGAAACGTTTGCAATGAACTCGAAGATCGTGAAACTGGGAATGGTGGCAAAGATATTTTTCAATCTTTTGTGCATGCCACATTAAAGAACCGGCAATATAAACCTGGCAATCTTTGCTGTTCTCAACTAAAAATTTTATCAACATAAACGAGCTTCTGGAGCCAATTCTATGACCCCTAAAAATGTTTTGCTTCAGGCAAGTGTCTTTTCAAGTAATGTCTATATAACCACAAATAGGGAAAATAAATTTGCAATACGGCGCACCTATGTGGAAGACGTGCAAGATCACCTAATTTTATGGCTGCTCGAAGCCTCGTGAAGGGGGTAGCACTTCACATTTACTGCGATAGCGCCGTTGACGCCACCGCCGTCACGGTACCCAGGTGTCGACGGCACATGCGTAGCAAACTCCTCCTAGATAGCGCAAGGCCTGTGAACTTCGATCCACGACGCCATGCTGCCTTACCCGACTGCCATAGAATCCAATGGGGATGCTCACAAGTAAGCCGCGGTGATTTTAACGTCACCGCTTTCGTCTCACCCGGCTTAACAGTGGAAATTTCGGCCCAACTAGCATGACGAAATGAAGCAGAGAGCACAGGCCTGCTATCTAGGAGGCGTTGACTTAGCCCGCACGTGGACCAGTTAATAGGATTCCAGGTTCGTGCAATGCGTTCGGCTGCAAAAAATATGTAGAAACCATCTACGACGTTTGTCAGTGCAAACAAATAGCCCGAACGAAAGGAAGAACAAACGAGCGAGCAAGCGGAAGTCCTCCCACCGCCAACCCCACCCTTTGACGCCCATCCGGCAAAACTCGGTTGCCCGATAGCAGGTCCCCTTTCCCTCGCCTTGCCGCGACGAACAAGCTCACGAACTAAAAGCTTTAGGTCAGTGCTCTGTTAGAACGTCTGCGCTGAAGGCCTTGCACGCGTTACTAAGGTTCCTGCGGTCTAGGGGCTTTCCACTCTCTTTCTCTTTTTATCCCCCTACCCCTTACCCCCGTGCAGGGTAGCCAACTGGAACTACATCTGGTTAACCTGCCCGCCTTACTGTGCATCCTTTCTCTCTCTCTCTCTCTCTCTCTCACGAGCGACAGTGTGCACCTCCCCCCTCCTTCCCACGCCTCCTCGTCACTCGATTACACGAGAGCTCACGCGTACACCGCCCTCCTTCACTGCCTCCCCCCCCCCTTCTTCCGAACACGGTTGCCAAACAGACAAGCTCCTATTTCCTCAGAGCATTGTTAAGCTTTCCTCGCCCAAGTCCGCCCTACCAGCGTCGCGCCATCGAGGAACGACGTCAGTAGAGCCACTGACGGCGCTCGTCACGCAAACGTTGTGAGCCACCTAGCAGTGGCCAGGGGTGCTATGCAGGATGCGCCGACTTTGGCGAAACTCGGGATCTTCACGAGCTCTGTCGACGCCCCAAGATGAAAGAACTAATGGTAACAATACAAAGTTTGTCCGTCGGCACGCCTCCAGTTTCATTGGTTTATCTAGATTCACTCTAGGTGGCTGTCATCCCTTGGGCGTTGCCATATAGGCGGTCGACAAACTGGGGCTCACGTGATCGTACGCTCGGTGCATGGTCGTGCCTTCTTTCACTTCTTTGTCGTTCCACCGAGTGCATTACAGGTACAAACAAGTTATAAAATAAATGCATTTAGTACAATAATAATATTCACATTAACGTGGGTTATATATAAGAATGTTAAAGATTACAAGATGTACACTGAACGTGTATTATACTAATTTGTAGTTTAATACGTTTCGCCTTATACCACGAGGGGACGCTCGCCCTCCTCTTTTTTCCTCTGGATTGGATTGGCACAGCTCGCTACGTGCTTCCGCTAGCATTTCCGAGCAGAGATCGCTGTGCGCTTGGTTTTCGCACTGGGCTTTCAACAGATCGCTTGTTGCTCCTTCTCTTTCCTCTGGATTGAATTGGTGCGGCTCGCTACGTGCTTGCGCCCCCATTTCCAAGCACAGATTTGTCTGCTTCACACTGGGCTTTCTACAGATCGCTCGTTGCTCGCGCTAAAGTAAAGCTGCGAGACGAAGCGTGCGTCGGCTATCGCAGAAGTGGTTTGCCGCGCGCTTACCGTGTGATGCACCTTTATACTGGCTAGCGCCGAGCGATGGCTTATAACAACCGCAGGAAAGAGCCTTTATACTGGGTAGCCCGAGCGATCCGTGGCTTCTAACAAACGCAAGAAAGGGTCTTTGCGGCGCACGTGACCGTTGACTGCCACCACATCCATCCCAGGTGGGACTCCAGCATCAGTGCAGTTACCCTGTACCCACCGCTGACGAGGTGTCGCTTCACTTTTTGACAATAACTTTCCATTTTTTGCATTTGAACACCCCGTGAAGGGTTCCACAAAGTTCACGCTGTGGTTCACTTTCTACCAATGCAGATTGAGGGATAGCCCCGTTAGCATCCACTAAAATTGGGATACAGTTGTCGCTGTAATTCGTCACTATGAATAATGGTCCCCATGTAGTTGAAAATTGGCTGCAATAATGGCGCCTAGCGTTGCCGCCTTACGTTGGTCGACCTTGAGAAGTCGCAGCGCCCCTCTGGTCGCGCAGACGATGCCGAAGACCCATGGTCCACCATCTTTAACACCGCCGTAATTTTGGCGGCTCGGCGGAACGTTGTCGCCCGTCACCAAGGACGAACAGCGCTTGAAGCCGGAGAACGCCGAAGCGATCGCACGAACTTTTCCTCCGCAGCGTAGTCACACCACTCTGTGCTCGGAAAGCATAATTTGCCCACCACGCTGTCTCCGCAGACGAGGGCCTTCGCCTAACTCGTCACACAGCCAGCACACTGACGTTTTGGAAAGGCAAAAAAGACGCTGAAACTCTACGTCGGTCATGTAGGCGAACGGGTCTAGACGGTCATATTGACGCTTACTGCAGCTGGATGCGATGACACAGGCTGCTGCTGCCGCCGCCATGTTCACGAGTTCAACTCGAGGGGGGTTTCCCGATGTACGAGTTTGGCACGACTTCGCCTGTCAATTAAAACCGTATGTCACGCGCCGCACGAGCCATGTAACTCTTGTGCGAGCTTACCATAGTTGGGCCACGCCCAATTTATTTTCTGGCAACAGCGACGTGGTGCGGAACTGAAAGGCCATCAACAATCTTGACCGCTGAAATAAAACAAGCACAGCGTACTGTCATCGGCGATGTACTGAGCACCACTATAAAAAAAAAGCGTCGACTTTCGCTCGCATATGCTTATATCTTCTTGGGCTGTGATGGCCCCACAACACGGTTCATTGCTTGCATTGTGGTGCCGTAGCGCACAGCAAATAATTAGCGGCACGTCACTGTAGCTGCTTCCAAGGCGTCGATGCGCCGTGGTGGACGACGATCCTGAGCAGTGCGTAGTGTTTTCCAACGACAACGCATCGCAGCTGACGTATGAGATGGCTGCTCTGTCATCGGTGATGTATCGGAGCCGTAGTGTCGCAAACACGTTAAGCGGTCAGCGCAAACACACCCAGTGCGATGGCATTTCTTAATAACAAGCACGGCGCACTAAACAATTGCAACACCTTCATGCGTTCGAAGTCTAATTTCTTAACTGCACACAAGAGCCCTCACCCGACAAAATGCGATTGCTGCGCTGTCGTTACTATATCCATCTGCGATCGCTGTTAGATCAGCAGCAGAGGCAATCGGCAAGCACATTGGAGTGAACAACACACTCAAATTCCGCGTACATGCGCACGGAGGCACCTTCACTGGGCAAGTGGTGACAAGCGATGAATTGGGTCGCTGGGCAGCACGCTCTTCGCGTACGCAGATAAACTTCGAGTACGCAGATAAACTGGTGCATTTTCACTGTGCTGCACCACTACGGACCCTAGAATACCGCACAACCATTTTGCAGCGACAGCCGTTGCTCCCGTCTCTATGGCTAGAGTGTCGTTTCAGTTGGTAAAGCGGTGGCCTCAATAGCCGCCTCAATGAAGCACCTGCGGTGAACAGCCATGCCACAGCGCTGCGTTGCCATTCCCCTAATAGACAGGGAATGGAGAGATCAATGTCATGACTGACTTAATCGATGATGATGATGATGATGATGATGATGATTTATTGGCATCCCCTTTGAAACGGGGCGGCGACAAATAGTCACCTAGCCTGCTTGATTTAATCAGGTATACTATACATGTTCTTTATCTAGCATTTTTGTATACCTCTCATTTTTATTTTTATTTTTTTAATGTTTACCTTGTGCCGCTGCCTATGATTTTAAGAGATCAGGTCGTATCCATCTTTTCCCTGCTTTTTTTCCACCAGTACTCCAATCGTCTCTTGCTGATCTCTACGGCTGATCTGTTTATGTTTCCTTCCACTTTGAAACCAAGCGCTTCTGGGAGTTGCACGTTACCTACGGTTCTCGCTGGGTGGATCCCGTCGCATTCCATCAGGATGTGCTGAGTGGTTTCTGGATCTTTACTGCAGCATGCACATGTCTCATCTAGTTCCGAATATTTGTTCCGATATGTTTTCGTCCTTAGGCAACCGGCTCGAGCCTCAAATAGCAAGGCACTGCCCTTTGTGTTATCGTACAGATTTTCCCTTCTAATTTTTTTCTCCTCATTCTTGTAAATCTCCATTGTCCTTTTTGTTTCCATTCTTTGCATCCAATTCACGGTCTCTATTTCTCTCACTTTCTTTCTGATGACTCCTGGTTGTCTATTTGCAGTTTCGATTATCATGTACTTGGTTGCCAACTTCCTTGACCTCTTCCTCCATTTTGTGTCTACGCTTTACATGTAGAGATACTTGTGCACTTTAGCCGCCCATTTATTTTCATCCATGTTCCTGAGCCTTTCTTCAAAACTAATTTTGCTCTGTGCTTCTCTGACTTCAAAAGAGGCCCAACCCATGTCACCCTGCACTGCCTCATTTGTGGTATTACCGTGGGCTCCCAAAGCCAACCGGCCTACTGATCTTCGGTTAACTTCCAAACCCGCCAATATATCCGATTTTAAGCATATAATGGCATTTGCGAATGTTAGCGCTGGCACCATTACTCCTTTCCAGATTCCACGCACCACTTCATACTTATTGTGGCCCCACAGTGCTCTGTGTTTCATTATTGCTGCATTCCGCTTCCCCTTTATTTTCAGATTATCTTGGTGCTTGTTTGAGTAATTCTTTCCTTCGTTTATGTGTACGCCGAGGTACTTATATTGCTTCACTATGGGTATTACTTGCTGTTGAATTGACACCACGAAGTTACTCGTGTGTTCATTAAAGATCATAATTCCGGATTTCTCTGTGCTAAACTTAAGGCCTAGATTTGTCGCTGCATTCCCACAGATATTTGCAAGTATCTGTAAATCTTTTTTATTGTCCTCTAGTAGCACAATGTCGTCTGCGTACATCAGTCCGGGGACCTTCTGTTGCACCATTTGTCCATTACGCATGTAGGATAAATCAAAACCTAATTCGCTGTTTTCCAGTCGTCTTTCTATACCCTTGACGTAAAGCGTGAATAACAATGGTGACAGAGGGCATCCTTGCTTCAATCCTTGGTGAATTCCACCCATTTCATTTCCTTTTCTACCTTCCCATACCACTTGTACTTGGTTGTCTCTATATATCTCCCTCAGCAGCTCCACGAAATCGTCATCTATGCCTTCGTATTGAAGAATATCCCACAACAATTCCCTGTCTATGTTGTCATAAGCTCCTTTAATATCTAGAAATGCTATCCATAAAGGTCTTTTCTGAGCTACTGAAATCTCTATTCACTGAGTTAGTACAAACATATTGTCTTCTAAGCGTCTGCCTGGCCTGAACACATTCTGTAGTTCCCCCAATACATCGTTTTTCTCCACCCACTTCGACAGTTCTAATTTTATGGTTTGCATTCTATATATCACCGACGTTACTGTAACTGGCCTGTACGAGCTCGTCTTATCCTTATCTCCTTTGCCTTTGTAGATGAGATTCATCTTGCTTTCACGCCATCCAATGGGAACTTTCTTTGTTCTAATCACTTGCTCTATGGCATTAGTCAGCAGTGCCTTGCTTTTTGGACCGAGGTTTTTGATTAGCTGTATTGGGATTTCATCGGGTCCTGCTGCCGTGTTGTTAGGGACATTTTCTGCTGCCTTTTTCCAATGAAAGCTTTCTATGCTAAATTTTGATCTCTCTGGCCTCTCTGCTGTTGCTGGATCTGTTGTCTGAACTGCGAACATAGCACTGCAGCGCCCCTGGCGACTGCTCACCGTATGAACTCCCTCGTGCGTGCTACCCTCTAGAATGTATCCGCTTGTAAGCTTGCGCCTCACTGTCGCCACTCGCGGCAAAAAAGTGCAAAAGTTTAATCATTCACTCGATGTGCGTTTGTCATCACAAATGTATAGCATTCAAAATGAAAAACCGATACTTTAAGAAATAAAATGTCCGTTATTTTATTTGTTGTATATTAAAGTATTCGATTGAGGGAGGTGCAAGAATGCACCGCATGTGCCCTGTTCGCATTCGACAGAGATAGAAAGATAATACCCGAAAGAGGAGGCACGCCCTTGACGTGCCCGAGAAAGGCGTGGCAAGCTCCTCACGGCAAGTGTGCAGATAGACAGCGGGACAGTGACGGTATTGCTAATTGCGACAATACGTTGATAACATTACGCGGCGCTGGCGCGTTTTTTTGCGCAGTCTTCTGTGCTTGAAGCGCGGAAGCACTGTGCCTCGCAGCGTGCGCTCATGTTGTCATACGCGGCTTTATCTCGACTTTTCTTTTTGCCAGCTGTTATTGCACGTTCCTTGCTATCTCCGTTCACTGACTTCCATCGATAAAACTCGAGTAAAACTCGTGCGAACGAGAAACTCGTCGCATCCTGCATAGCACCCCAGGGCCAGTATTGTAGCGATGCCTTTCCAATGTTAGTGCCTTTTCGCTCTTTTCGCGCTTGGTCAGTGGTCAGACAGAGCGACGGTCCGCTCACGTTATCAACGGGATCAGCCGGCCATGAGCGGTGGATGATAAGACTAGTAAAAAACAATTATGGGGTTTTACGTGCCAAAACTACTATCTGATTATGAGGCACGCCGTATATAGTGGGGGACTCCGGAAATTTAGACCACCTGGGGCTCTTCCTGGGATCGGCCGTGGCCGGGATCCGATTCCGCGACCTCATGCTCAGCAGCCTAACACCATAGCCACTGACCAACCACGGCGGGTATAATACTAGTATAGAATAAAGCATAGCGCATCGCTACAAAAAACCGGCCCAGGGCGCTATTCCTTCGGCCGCCCAGAAGGAATTCCCTTGCGCGATGCGTCGCGACATGTCGCAGGTAGAAGTGTCTGAGGGGTTCAATCGCAACGCGACACATCGCTATCGATGTCAAAAGGCTTCGCCTCTTGGCAGAAACTGCCAAAGTTTGCGATGTAAATTATACAGACGCTTGAGGTCGTCGCCGTTGGTGCCGGCGCCGCCGTGCTGCAACGGCATAGACGTGCGTGCGTAGCTCGTATGTGGCACGTTAGTAAGAAGGACTTCGGAAACGCGAGATACCCGCAGTACGGTGTCTAGATGGGTAGGTGTGCCGTCCGCCGGGCGTGAAGTGTAGTTCAGCGCTTCTCTGCTTCATGACGACAAACGTGGCGCTGTGGGCGGAGGCCTGCCACAAGCGGGGCGCGTAGTGCGCTGCTGCGGCCGAATTAAGTGGAACTGTAGCACATTCAACATTGTATTTAAACCTTGAAACCGTCTTCACAGTGACGTCACAGACAGTTACAAGTTTCCGAATGCAGTGGAGCTCTATCACTTGCGAAGGTAATGTACTTGCCTTGTCCGTCAACTGTCCCCGTTTGAGGTGCAAGAATATTAAGCATGTCAAACTTGAGTTACGAGGAGAAGCACAAATTCTGAATGGACGGAATAGCCCTTCATCAGGTTTTTTAAAGCGAGAAATGTGAAAGTTTGCTTTACGAAACAGCTAGTATGTACGGGCTGTATGCGAACAGAAATTCGCGCAGGGTGTATCCTTTTACCACGGACTGCGCAACAGAAATGATCTGGCTTGTAGGGATGTAATATACAATGGGATAAATAGTGATACCCGGACAACTAAAATCCTTTGGTTCAATTTGTTTGCCCACATTGGGGCTATTATAATCGAGACACGTCTTCAATGTAAGGCAACAATATTTTTTGACAATACACATAATCTTGTTTTAATGCGAAGCATTTTAGGCTAGTACCACAGCAAAACCCGGCTCACACGAAAAGTGTAATGCCTTGTATCTGCACAAAAATGCGTAATTCTCTACCTTAAAGCATTTGATCGTTATAATAGTGCAAATGTAGATGTTGGTAGCTCTATAAGCGATAAGGAACAATTGAAACCAAAAAATAAAAAGTCGCAGCTTCGCCCGAAAGGAGAGGCATCGATTGCGATGGCAAATTAGTAGACAGCTATATTGTTACGGGATAGTAACAAAGTAAGGATAGTAGTTTTATCGGCCGTATAAACTTGTAAACATACGCACACTAACTAAATTAACAAGCATGGTGTCACGTGCGCACAAGCAAACATGAACGCATCTCACTCGATGACCGCGGAAACTGGCTTTCAAAACGCTGGAGTGAGTTAGCGCAGCAGCAGCAGCGGGCGAATTGAGATTCGTGCCGACGCTCGCATCAACGCGATCTTAGTCCTGAAAACACAGGGAAGGCGGACTCTGCCCCCACCGCAGATGACTTTCAAGATACAGCCACGCGGGCGGGCGCTCGCGGCGCAGAACGCCCTCCCTTTCTACCCCATCTCCCCTCCCCCTGCGCGCGGCCGCAGTAAAGCGTGGCTCCTCCAGACGCCCCCCCCCTCCCCCGGAGACTTCCCCCGCAGTAAGGTGCGGCCACTCCAGCTCCCCACCCACCCTCCAGAGCTTTGTGCGCCACTTTATCACTGCGCCACTGTATCACTGCCACTGTATCACTTTATCGCCACGCCACTGCCACTGTATCACTGCCACTGTACCACTGTATCACTTTATCACTGCGCCACTGTATGCGCCACTGTATCACTGCGCTTCCTTCCCGCTTCCCGGCCTTGTGTGCGCGAGCCGCGATTGCCGGCTCACCATCGCATGCTTTCACTCGCACATACAGCGTACGGCACGCGACGACGATTTTATCGCCCGTGGACTTTATACGGAACCTCAAGGCGACGGCGGAATTTCGCCTAGTGTGTCCATATAATTGCGATCGCAATAATTATAATAATAATAATAATAATAATAATAATAATAATAATAATAATAACAATAATAATAATAATAATAATAATAATATTAAACGATTGTTTGCGCTAATAAAAAATATCTGGTGACCTGGCCGTCGCCACGTCGAGGTCGAAACAAAAAAGAAAAAAGAAAAATACAATTAAAAAACTAAAAAACCAGTTGTGGTGAAACCGTTCTGACCTACAGTCATTAAAAATGTAGGGTGTTTTAGCGAGCACTTTCAAAACTTTTTTACAGGTTGCCTGTGGCAGATAAGCACAATTCTAGTTCATCAGCTCGTCTACTCGAAGAGGCGGACATTACTTCCACAAAAAAATGATATGCATGATCGACTAATTCACAAAAACTGACTAATTGAGATTTCAGCTAATTACTTTTAATGACGCATGTTGCAATTTACAAATTCTAGCCGTGGACTTCGCAAGGCGGATCCACTTAGAACGAATTCTCAAGAGTACACCAGGTTCGAGATATTAATTCCTGAACTTTGCGGAGAAATGCATTGGCGTTCCAGTAACTTTCGTAACAAAACGTCGTTTTTGGATTGAAGCTCAAACTGTACTACAGACTGTGCTTTGCCGAGCAGGAGACCATGCCGGCAATCTGACATGCTCGGACTAGCCTGGCTACGCTGCGTAACTGCCGAGCAGCGACGAGTTAAACACGACGACGGGGCGACGTGCAAAAGCAATCTTGTGTTTGGTAAATTAAATAAATGTAGGTGTGTTGCTTTCTTTCTCACATAATTCGCCCACCGACACGCTCGCCTTCTTTCCAATGTATTCTCTTAAGAAGCTTCTCCCTGTTGTTGCAGAAGCGATTATCTGGTTGCTCTCTCGTTAAAAAGAAACGTGCTTCATTTTATTGGAACACCTTGTGATTGACTAAGGCTATCAGGTGGTTCAATTTCAGGCACCTCATAATTGTTTTTTATATGAACAGGGAAAGGACGTGAATTAGAATATTCGTACGTAATAAAAGATAAGGCTGTACCCGAGTACAAACCTTTATCAGGTGGAACATGAACCGAGGCCTCTTTCTTCGCAACATCTTGAAGGTTAAGGCAAAATTGAAAGAGATTGTGCACGTTAAGGTCATTTTCTTGAGGAATACGTTCCATTACATCGAGGACTACGCATATACAGTGATCCCTACAACACTGAGGACAAGTGAACATTTTACCGGTCTATTAGAGGACAAAATGTAAGTAAATAGTGAGGGGTACGGCGAGTATTGACAGAAAAAAAAGAGAGGTTGCAGACGCATAAATGAAAAGATTATCCATGTTCAGAAACTTCAAAATGCCTACAATCTAGCATGATAAAACCAGTAATGTGTTATAACCTTTTGCTGTACACGTGATGAGACACGGGTAAAAAGTGCACTCGTTACTTGCAGATCTCGTATTGAACAAGTATTCGCAAAATATTTGTACAGGCGAATGTACAGGCGAGTGTCGTAATCGCAAGTAAAAGTAACAGTACCTTCAGACTTACTGCGTTTTTGGCAGTGCTGGACTAACATCCTTTATTGTTTTCTTGTTTTTGTTTTTGACCTTTCAGGGGCTTCGGAAAGCAAGGATACCAATGCATCTGTAAGTGTCTCTTCCTTATTACCTAATGCCCTTAGCAATTTACATTTTAACGAGCATTCCAAGACTCCATCTTTGTTAACAAATATGCTTGAACAAAAAGAAGATTTTTACTGAATCCAAGTGACCTTCAATTGAAATCACTTTTCAATTGAAAGCCCGTAATTACGAAAAGAATAATTATGTTCAGCTTATAATTTATTATGGTTTGTGGTTTCATTACGCATGCTTTGCCATCACACTGCCCAGAGCAACAACGTGAAGCCCTCTCAATTAAGGCTACAGTGTAAAGTTCGTATTAAAGATGTTAGTGGCAGCTTCACACTAGTGGTGCGAAGACTGGGCAAACAGCGGAAGGTGGCGACCCCACCTAGCATTATCTCTGTTCGGCCAAGTTCTTGCGAGGTTATGCTTCGAGACTCGGCCACGTTTTGCGCAAGATCACCGCGGAATCATCGATAGCCCAAGGCAGCAATGAACACTCCGGTCATTAAAGTATCTGGACGCTTCTGAACGCTCAAACGCATTTGCTCGGTTTCGCGGGCACCGTAACTCCGAATCTTCTGCAAATCACAGACGTTTCGCCGCCGCTTCGGCGGCGCGATACTCGGGATCGTTCCGAAGTCGTCTCACTCGCTCTCGAGTAGCGGCGCGGCGGCTTTCGCGCAGGGCTTCCTCTTATTCGGGAGTGACGCTCTTCTTCGGTCACCCCAACTTCTCGTCGATGTGCTCGGCGAGGAGACGGCGGGGCTTTTGTGTCGCCGCGGCGGCGACACGAAGCAATATATGCCGTGGGTCGGCGCAGGGACGTAACGGCTTAGCTTCGTCCTCTGCGCAGCCGCGGCAACGATTCCGCATGGCGCGCTGACGTCATGGCTCGGCAAAGCTAAGGCGAAGCGATGCGGTGCGCCTGATCATGTCATGGTTCACGCAGCTGTGGCGAGGCTCGGCGCGGTCGGCGCAGCTGCGGCGAAGCGTTGCTAGGCGACGCACTGGTGACGTCATCGCCAGGTGGAGGTTTTGCGGCGTTCACTCGACGGACCATGCTCGAGCTTTAAACAGCTTCGCTAGTTCACAGGGGTATGTGCCGTTGCGCTTGGACCCTGTCTGCACTACCACCAGGATCTGTCCACGTTTCGGCGTTACACCTGACGGCAAACGCCCAGGTTAAACAGCTTCGCTGTTAATAATGGGGATTATATTGTTTGATATTCTTGAACCACGGGGCTATCACAACTGTGGACATGGTATTGCTTTAAACCTTTCATAGTAATGGGAAGTACACTTCCGACCGTCTAACATGTGTCTACATGTATGTGTCTAACAAAACTGTGGGACTGACTAATCCCACCAGAGGAATGTATCGTCATCTGGGGGAAACGACGTAAATTTTTTTTTTCACTGGTGCCCTGTTTCGCCGCAAAATTAAATGAGTCTACAGCGTTTCCCGTGCTTTGAGCCCATTTCAGCGATGCTATCTGCTTAATTCTTTCGCGTGCACTCTGGGTTTAGAGTATCCGCAAAAACTTTGAAAACAATTTTTGTTAAAGCATCAAAAGTATGCGGGCACAGTAGCATGAGTGCAGCAGACAAACGGACGCGCTTCCGCCTTTTTTAGTTGCCTGTGCTGCCCTCCGGCTCACGCCGCTGGATACGTTTTGGAAGTGTGCCAGGGCTTTCACCTGTTGATTTGTGTACTTTCAACAGTGTTGACTGTGCCTCGCTGGTGTGTTTCGTCGATCGCAATTATTTAATAATTAATTGCGAATTAAAAGCCATGTATAGCACTCATCGACTACCGGGTGAGAGGGCCTGATTGCGCTGCCGTGCTAGAGTGCAGCCGATGAAAGCACGCCGAGTTTCGTCTGCCGACGTGGCTGCCTTGGAATTTGGTGTGGCCGATTTCTACACTTGCAGGAGGCTTTTCGTATTCTTTTTACACATTATTTAGACATTTAGAGTATTCGAGAAGCGTTCGAGCGCAGCCTCCACGTAGGAATTATCAAAGTGGTGCATTTCTTTACATCGACATCTATAGCCACACATCGTTGTTAACTTCAAATATTGTGGAAACGGCGCATTGCTGATATGGAATAATGTCAAAACGTAGCAAAGCATACACATATGCGCATATTGGCTGTGTTGTTCACGCCCCTGAGCGGAGTCAATATGAATAGTCGAGCCCCCTAAACAACGGCGACTGTGAACCAGATACATATATTTCGGGCTGTTATACTGATTCGCACTTTTGTTTAACTTCGTCCCAGAGACAAATGGCGCGTTTCATAAAGTATTATTAGAGAAAACTATGCTCGCATAACCACTCATTTATAGTTTCATCGCGAAAACGCAGATGCCCTCGCTGACACCGCTGGTAACTGAGCAAGGCGGTTGTTTATGCTGCTTAACTGAATGCACCGTCTCTTGTTTTCCCTTTGACGAACAGCGGATAAGAAATGTGTCAGCATAACAACACGTACAGACCCATGCATCTGCGCAGCGAATGGCACTGACAACCTTCGGGAGCGGTGACGTTCAGATGTTGCCACATCACAGTGTCCCACGCTTATTGTGCGCGCATCGGGCGAAGTGAATAGTAGTTGATTTCCAATCGCTACGGCCACAACTGAATGTAAAAGCAGTTTCCTTCGTCCTAACTGCTTATATATACGTTTCAGTTCAGGTCCACCGATAGCCAATGTATGAACTCGACGGCTCCGCGAAGCCTAACCTTCATTGAGGAGGATCAACATCGGCTCAAACTTCATGTGCACAGCCTAAGCGTGCTGAAGTTCGCGCACTTCAATTTCGAAAGCGTAATTCGACCCATTTTGAGCGTGATTAATTATATATATACAAGCGAAGGCGCTGCGGCTATACCGTTCCGGTTCGGCGGCTCATCACGCGTGGATCGGTTTGAACCGTGGATGGCACGTTGATCTTGTCGGTGCCGTCGTCACGAAAGCCCGTCGCATTACGACAACTCGCGCTCAGCCATTGCGTCGTTGTCGGCCTGCATGATATGCTAAAATGGTCACATCGACACACTGTGCTGAATAGTCGGCCAAGCATTGACGTATCGAACCAGTGTTACCGCACCTTAAACGAGTACGCGAGGTCAGGCACATGCTGCCACGCTCACCAAGAGAGAGCCAACGCTCCAAGAAGACTTCCTCAGCAACGTGATATTTTTGAAGTGTCACCCCAGTGTAACCCAGGCATTTTTCGACAGATTTGCTAGACATGAATGAAGGGCTGCTACTACGTGGTCCATGGTGCAGTCCGCAAGATACGCCAGCCACTTTTCGTTTTAAACGTGGAGTTGCAGGGGTACGCCACGCATGTTTTCAGCACCGCACCGACGTAGAGCTATGTACCCCGGTGGAGCTGCAAGAAGGTTCACGGCACGAGTATTTCCAACACCACGCGTCCTTGCGCTTTTCGTTCCTTTTTTTTCGCGATAGCGTTAAGGACCCCGTGTCGCAGAAAATCCGGCGTCGGCGTAGGCGCCGGCGTCGACATCGGCGTCCGTGGCGGAGAAATCCACCGCCTACCACCCCGACCATACAGGCCCTCCACGTGGCGCAAGGCGTTAGTGAACAAAAATTTAATTTCTCCGTAAAATCCGTCAGAAAAATCGTGAAGTACAACTTAACTACAACCGACAGACATGATAGCACCGGATTGTAATTTCAATGTACGAGAAAACATAATTCTGTTACGAGGAAACTGGAACGCAAACCCCTTGTCCACCATTTCTACCATAACAACGGCGCTTAGCTATAGGTTACTTGCGAAAACCCCATCCAGATGGCGCTGGCCTTCACGGCAGCGTAGCTACGGCAGCGTAAAACGGTGGCGGCGCGCAAAGGCAAAAAGTGGGGGGAAAAAAGAAAGCTGCAGCTGCCTGGAAGCCTAAAAAGCATTCAGGGATCTTTGAATGCTAAAGCGTCCTCCAAATTTTGGACACACGCGCGCCTCGGGGCAACAGCAAACAATTAATGAAATCATAAAAAAGGTCCTAGGGCCTTCACATTTTTGTATAAGACGGCTTATACAGTCCCTGTAAAAATGTCTTCCTAGCAATCCATTCGTGTTTAAAAGTTAAGCCGACTTTAAGAGGATCGGTGTAAGTTTGGTCTTCGTAAGCTAGCTTTCCCACGTTGTCGGTTGCAGTGAAGCCTACTCGTAAAGAAAAATGCGATGTGAACTGGTCCCGATAATGCTGTCGCGTTCCACTCTTAAAGGCGAAGCTTAAGCGTCCTCCAATTTTTTTTCTTCTCTTTTTCTTTTTTTTTTGTCGGGGGACTTGCCTTCGAGATCGGGCCGCGCGTTCCACCCTTACAAAACGTTTCGCGACGAATCCGCTAGGGCAGGGTGCATGCGCTATCGCGACGTGAAAAAGGTGGTTTGCCACGGCCACGTTTTGCCACTTGGTACGCGCCCCTCCTTCAGGCAGAAACACAAATCGTAAAGAACAGTCGTTTTGAAAGCGTTCTGTTGCTTTCTGAGTTGCAGAAAACATTCCTAGTTTTCTGTACTTTCTCGAGTAATACGAAAAACAATTCTTTTTATTTTCTCTCGTGCACCTATATTGTTGAGTGCGACGTATACTTCCCACCGAAGTACTTTCGCGAATTGTACTTGAAAAAAAATCGACAGGGAGCGTTTGCGGCCGTGGCTTGCGCCAAACCCGCAGAAGTAGACCGCTGTGCTGGGCGTGAAACATTCGCCCGTGCATTAAGGTTCCTGCGTAAATCACTTGAGCACATGCGTGGCAGCTTCCCGCGGTTCTTATGCGCGCACATTATGTAGTAAGCGTACGAGAGTGTATACACGGAGAGGCCCCGGAAAAGAATTGCGGCCTTCACTCCGTCTCTGACACTGACAACGACGAGTGTTGTTTTCTTTGAAAGTCAGAATTACCGCTTAGCGAGACTGCAGCAGCAAGAAACAGCGGATAAACAGCGCGGTATATTCGTGTCATTTTTGCGAAACAACCGCGCAAAGCTGACGGGAGGGGCGGCCAGCCCGTTTTTGCGGACGGCGCCGCGATACAACGCAGCGTGCCCTCGACGATAGCCAAGAACGCGGTGTTTACACGGGAGCCGAGTATACTGCGCTGGCACTTTCGTAAACGGCCTGGAGAAAAAAAATAAAGGATTTTGGAGAGAAACCGTACGAAAATGACAACAAAGCTCCGTACCGTGAACGACGAACGCGGATGGGCTCCAACTAATAAAAATACAATAAAACACAAAAAAAAATCTGTCTGCCAAGCCCGTGCAGTCGCACGAAACGCTGCGCAGGACTCGATCTAACTTTCTGCACCGCCGAGGACGACTGTAGGTCGGAAAAAATAGATTAGGGTCCTCTTAATGTAGTTTGCAGCGTGGCGCCAAGAATTAAAGCGAAACGATGAGTAAATAAAGAGCCAGCGCCTTGACATTGAAATATGAGTGGATAGCGCGCGCCGCTCGTGGTAGTTTTTTTTTTTTTCCAACTCGGCGTGAAACGAGAGCACGGATATCTAGAGCGTGTGATGCAGTCGATCGAAATGGCTCGCTTTCGCAAAGCTCGATAATTAAACGCGTGCTTCAGGGTTTGTTTGTAAGACCAGCTTTGTTAGTTTGGAGTGGTATCATCAGAACACTTTGGTGGGCTGTTTGGTGCGCATTTATTAGCACAGCGACAGGCTCGCGCTCGTCGTGTCAGTATTTTCATGGTGGCAGGGTGTTGTTATTTTGCGCGCACAGAGTTGTGCTAATAAAGTGAAGGTGCCATCATTTCTGTACGTTGTGGATGGCCGACGCCAGTTACGCTGATGCATGCAGTGCGTTTTAAATGTTACGAATATTAAGGCGCTTCGAATTATTAAGGCGCTTAAGACACACACATACGAGGCACGCAGTGTCAAACAAACTGATGAATTGAACAACCCAAAGCGCGGAGGATGAGCACTAGAACAGAGATTTAGTCCAGTCTCCTTACGAACCTACAGCGCGAAAATTAGCTCCAGCAATATCAAATTTATTCACGCAAAGCAGGCTTACCGAATGCATCTTGTCGAAGGCCCACACACAAGCTTCATCTTAACGCCTTCGTCTGAAGGCTCATTTGAACTAGTGACCACAGAGAGGATATGGAACCCGGCAGTGGCTTCATGGATTACATTTCTGAATGTTTATCAACAGAATGTTTCAACTTGTTTTCACCGTTGTGCATCCCTCTTTCTATGTCCATCGCCATCAGCCCTCATCACACCTTTATGTCCCCGTCCTGCTCTCCCACTATGCATAGTAGCAGATTAAGGCGCGCTAGATCAGGCCGACCCCTCTGCCTTCTTTCAAATGAATTATCTCCCTCTCTTGTCGAAGGCCCGACTATGCCTCATAACCTATCATATATCCGACGCATGGCACATGTGTCTGAGCCGGCCACGTCGGTATTCCCCTCTTATTTAAGTACGGCGAAGTGCGGGGTAGTAGAGGAGGGCTCCGCGGGCATTCGACTTTACCATTAGCCTCTAACGAATGCTCGTGAACACTGCGCCGGCCGGCGGCTGGCTTAATTAAGCGCCTAGCGCGCGGGCTCCTCCACACTTCGCCGGAAAATGCGAGCCTCAGCACAGTGACCGAGTGAAGGCCTATTAAGAGCAATGAACCGAACGCGGGGGCAATTTCCGAGTCTCTGGCACCGTGCCACACGACCGAAACACACGCGTCGGGGAACACGCATTGCAGTCATTGCGCAGGGCGGCTACACGCATTCCTCCCGAGAGTGCAGAGCACGTTGTACAGGGACAACCATTCATTTAAGTATAAAAAACTCACCAGCGGGAAAAGCTGATTAAAGAGTGCTTCAATCATTATGGGCATAATGGCATGTGCGGGGTTGGTACTCTTATTTGCTGACTGGCGTCAAACGCCTCGCATTTTCGGTGGCTCTGCGATATTCTTGCTTCGGTTGAGTTCATTTCCCCTTGTTGCTCTGCTTAGAAGTTCCACGGAGTCAAAATAGACATATGTTTTGAACTCGCGCGCTGTAGTCGGTAACAACCTGTCCCACTCAATTCACACAATTTGGCTAGATCACACAGACCGTTTGCATAACTTACTTCTGTGAGGTCGAGCGATTTTACGGGTTTAAAACGGCTATATTATCGGTACATATCTGTCTTGTGTCACTGGTTTTAGGATGAAACCACAACGCCGTAGAAAATTTTATGGGTGATCCTGATATCAGTGCCCAGCCAACGATAATGTTTCTGCTTGAAACAACGAGTTTTTATTTTACAATTAGCCTAGCATTTACATTACCAGAGCAAAGTCATTTAGGTCTGAGCTTTCTGCAACTGGCTCAGCTCTCTTTCAGAGTAGAACGGCAGGTGCACTGCGTTGTTGGGGGTTGGAGCTTGTACTAATTCATAAGTTACAGTAGTTGACAACCTAAAAATTTAGAACAAGCAACCCCCCCCCCCCCCCCCACCACCACCACCACCTAAAAAATAAATAAAGCAGTGCACCTGCAATTCAGCTCCGTAAACGGCGCCAGCTGCAGCCTGCTCACAGCATAAGTAATTTGTCACACGGAACATGCACTGTCATTTGCAGTAAATGACATTCATATCGAATGTCATTGCGGTCTAGCATTCCCAGTCTACAAGGGTAAACAAAATGGCATTGGCAATTCATGACGATGTTTATTGGCAGGCTAACGGAACCTTAATCGTGTAGGGTTCTGCAATAACGGAACCTTACAAATCATGCTTCTTGATTACTTATTTGCACTATATTGTTAGCAGTACAATGGTAAAGATTGGAAGTTTATATGAAAATATATTATTTCGTTTCAACTTACCGATTTTGTAATTTTTTCCCAAGCCCCTTTTCTTGAGATTACACAAATCGCGCGTGAACCAAAAAGGAACACAAATGGCATTGACAGTTAATCTCATTCGCTGCGAATGACATTACATGTGCCGTGCGACAGGGGTATTACTCTGGTATTGCAAGTGCTGGGCTAACTGTAAAATAAAAGCTCGTTGTTCCAAGCCAAATTGTTACCCTTCGATGAGTACTGGTAGCAGGGTCGTCCATAACATGGGCTAAAGACGTTTATGTTTCATCCTGACGCCAGTGACACAAAGATAGGTGTATTGGAAAATCAGACAAAACCGGTTGACGTCATGGGAATAAAGAAACGTAATTGACTGGCGCATCTATACAAATTCTTTTTGAGTTGAGCAGCAGTACGTATGCCATATTTTGCATAAATGGTTCGCAACTAGGCAGTGGCATTTTCACTGGCGGGTAGCCTTGTTAAGCGGGTCGCATATTACGAGAGAAAACTCACGGACTTGCAAGAGTGGCTTAAGGCGTGGGCAATTTCTCTAGCGGTGGATAGAGAATATATGTAGAATAATTTGGCAATGTATTGACACGTATACGTGTTTATCTTTCACCGGTGGCAGCTTTCCACCGGCTAACAAATGTTAAACGTTATCGCTCGGAGCAGGACGCGCCTGCATTGGAAGCCTCTCGAACGTTATCTATGCTTCTATCCGTCGTCTTTGATCACAGACGCTCATGTAATCTGATTGTATGAGCGACGCGAATTGTCTAAAACATTCTGGAAGACACGCGGGCACCAGGGATTATTCTGGAACCTTCGATGACCACGTATAAAAGCCGACGCGTTTCGCCGCTGATCAGATTTCGACGATCGCCGACTGTGTTCGCCGTTATCGTTGTGCCAAGGTAGATATACCTGGTAGTGAAGCTTCCGTAGAAGCCCATACGTTCAAAACTTGGCGGTTCATCTGCGGTTCATGGGGCTTAGCGCCATCTGTGTGAGGGGGGAACACTTCCGGTGGAAGAAAAAATAATGTGACGTCATATCCGGTAAAAGCAGAAGTGACGTCATTTTGTTCTCAAAGGCTCGAAATTAGTTTTCGGAGGCCTGCCACTACAGCTGTATATTCAAATGCCCCACCATACGACTTGATGGGCGTTCCGAGCTTTCAGGGCAGAAAGCGATGCAGGAAGAGGTCATCCGTACGGCTGTCGAAATCGCATCCCTGCGCAGAACATACTTTCTTTGGAGGCCGACGAACGCTTTGGGCGTAGAGTGCTCGCCCTTTCGTCGGATGCCAAGCCCGTCGGCCAACGCTGTCGCACGAAAACAACTAAAGTAAACAGTTATCTGGCGGTCGCAACTCACTACTTTTGACTGAACAGGTTAAAAAACAATGAAACTACCCGCGTCACCAAATTCAGACAAACGTCGACAAGCAAAGCAACGCAACATGTGAGGGGGGCGTGAACCTTACGAGCGCACCTTTTTGTCCACTTCAAGAGCTGCATTGCATTGCGAGTGATAGCGGCGTCAATGCTCGCCGCTATTGGTGGGCGCTCTCACGGTGGGCGCTGAAAAAAAGGTATTTATTTATAATATTCAAGTGAAAAAGAGTTGTTCTTTTCTCGCCATGCGTATATACAATTGATTAGGAATTTTATTTTCGTTGAATAAATCTAACTGTGTCTCGCTTTAATTAAAATGCGCTTTTTTTTCTTTCCTAATGTTCGTTCCCTCCAAACATAGTCACGCTTCAATCGCTGCTCCCATAACCACCCTTGCTGATGTCGGTGACAATTCGTTCTGAACCGCTTTTCGCCCGAAGCTTCGCGACCTATGTGGATAGACCTTGGTTGTGCTTCGAGTGCACCTTGCTTTTGTGGGCACAGGTTCGCCCAATAAAAAGCCCGTTTCGTCATTCACAGTTTTGCGATTGTTTTCTTCACCGTCACTATTACGTGACATCTGGTGGAGGTTCGGGGTAGTCGCAAATCGAAGTTGACGAGAGAGACCGTCCACTTCCACAAATTCTTTTTTTTTTTTGCCACAAAGTGCAAGTTTACGTCCAATACGCCGGGCCATCAGCCGAACCAATGGCATTCATGCGCTTTCCATTGTTCTCTTTTTGTTTGAAGCGTCATTAGAGGCACTCGCAGTGGCATACTACGCTTTACAGTATAGAATGAGTTTTAGGAATTATGCTAGTGTCTCTTAGTTGAGCTGCTATACATTTGTGCGCGTTTCCTGTGAAAGAACAGAGTATGACATTCTAGTTCAGCGTTGTTCAGCGAACTATGATTTTAATTTGGCATAGCGCGGTGTACTAGAACTGCAGCATTCTACATGTATTATGGCTTCGTTGCAAGGAAATATTTCTCCGATGCTTTGCACGATGTAGCGCTAGCATTAACACAAAATAAAAAACGTGGGCAGCTTGCAGTGGGCATGGCTGGAGTAAACAGCGGAGCTGGTGATCGACTTAGCTTCTTCGAGGTTTTACTAGGCTTGGCTAAGTTTGGCTAGGAAATACTAAGTGCTGCTAGGCACGGTATTCCGAATCGGCTCGCCGCCCACGCGCAGAATCTCGCTTGGCTGCGCGAAGCACTTCAAGATGAGCGGCTTCTTCTTGGGGTGTCCGAATCTTCTTTGGTCGTCTCATGTCAAGGGTACATGTACTCATCACAGCGTCAACATCACAGAGTTCTGCCACCATCGCGGCGACTCCGAGCTTTATCTCCCCGTTGACGTCATGGCCAAGCTGCGCCTCCACACTTGCCAGGGCGTGGCTGGTCGAAGCGTGCCGAGCCGCCGCCAGAGGCGCCTGCTGCAGTCACTGACACCGCGCGCGTTCGGCGCGAACGGGGGTGAAACGGGGAAACGCGGATAGCGTCGACAGCAGCTCTGCGCGTTGCCTCGTTGGTGCTGCCACCAATGTCCTTCACTCTATCGCTTTCATTTTCTCTTTCTCTCTCTTCCGAGCATAGCGCGCGCCGCGGGCATGCTCGCCTTCCCTCTCCTTAACGCCCCGTGTCAAGGCAACATGTGCGCGGCACGGAGAGGAGGCGAAGCACCCGCCGCTCCGCGAGGTGGTTGCTAGGCAACCCAGCTGACTCATCGCTCAGCGATGCTTTAAATGCGAACCATTTCTTGGCGAACATTCGCTACTTTGACAATATCTATCTATCTATCTATCTATCTATCTATCTATCTATCTATCTAGCCGCCTACGTCTTTTATTGCAATAGCAATTATATGGACACTCAAAAGCAGATTTCTGCCGTCGGCGTCGCCGTCGTCGTCGCCGTCGCCGTGAGGTTCCGTATGACGTCAATGGAGATGAAATCGTCGCCGCGCGCCGAACGCTGTATGTGCGAGTGAAAGGGCGCGAGGGGCGCGCGCTTTCACGGGGAGTGAACGCACGGCGGAGAACAAACGCGCGTTCTGCGCCGTGCTCGCTTAAGGGCTGCAGAAGTAGGCGTCTCTCTCCTCCTTTACAATCACCATACATGTAGAGCAAACGCGCCTTCTTCCGACGCGCGAGAGGCCGTGGGGGAGGGGGGGGGAGGGAAGGGAGGGGAGGTTTAGCTGCGGCACCAAGTGCCTATTATTGAGATAGCAATTATATGGACACTCAAAAGCAGATTTCTGCCGTCGGCGTCGCCGTCGCCGCCGCCGTGAGGTTCCGTATGACGTCAATGGAGATGAAATCGTCGCCGCGCGCCGAACGCTGTATGTGCGAGTGAAAGGGCGCGAGGGACGCGCGCTTTCACGGGGAGTGAACGCACGGCGGAGAACAAACGCGCGTTCTGCGCTGTGCTCCCTTAAGGGCTGCAGAAGTAGGCGTCTCTTTCCTCGTCTACAATCACCATATATGTAGAGCAAACGTGCCTTCTTCCGCCGCACGAAAGGCGGTGGGGGGGGAGAGGGGGAGGGAAGGGAGGCGACGTTTAGTTGCGGCACCAAGTGCCTATTTATATCAGAGGCTCCGGCAACAGTCACCAACGCTGCACGCATTTTGAGCGAACGCGGGCAAAACGCCGACGGCGTCGACAACAGTTCTGCGTGTTGCCGGTGCTGCTGCATGTCCAAGTTTATACAGCTGATAAAGCTGCTATCATTACTCCGTATAGCTCTCTTCAAATTTGCTATCGCAATTGATGCTTCGCCTTTCAGGTGAAACTGCGACAACTTTTTTTGCTCTCATGATCGTTTCGCTAACTTGGTATGTACGAAATTCGGCATACTATGACAAGAGCATGTGACAAAGATAAATGATATGTCATGACATGCTTGTCATGACATGCGTGTCATGTAGGTCATGAAACAGCCGCTTACGTCTTGGTGCTCTCATGGTCGTTTCGTTACCTTGGTAGGTACAAAAATTGGCACAGTATGACAGGAGTGTGTGACCAAAATAAGTTATAGGTCATAAATGTCATGACATGCGTGTCATGTAGGATAGCGAAAAAGATTGGCACTCAAAAACCACGGAAATGGGGTCGTACGTGGGTACTAAGTGAAGGAAACACTAAAGGATCATGGTAGAAGTCCTACTCATGAGCATGACTCAGCAAAAATGCCAATGACTCAGCAAAAAAAAAACACTCAAAAACCACTGGAATGGGTTCGAACGTGGGCGCTATGTGAAGGAAACCCTAAATGATGATTGTATAAATCAAAGTCATGAGCATTACTTAGCATAAATGACAATGACTCAGCGAAAGAAGATTAACACTCACAAACAAATCGTACTAAGTGATGTGGTACTAAGTAACCGAAAACGCTAAAGGTTGGTGGTCAAAGTCACCGCATGAGCATGACTAAGCCTTGCGCCTTAAGGTCTCTTAGGTGTAGCGAAATGGAATCTTGAGGACTCACTACATGAATGTCATGACATGCGTGTCATGTACATCATGAAAGACCCGTGTACGTCTTAGTTTTTTCATGGTCATTTCGTTAACGTCGTAGGCGCCCCGCACACTGCTTCGCTTAACTTCGATTCCCACAGGGCGTGGGATCTGCCGTCTTTTTTTCGATCGACGAGCAACGATTTAAGAATACCTTATACAGCGTCGCTGTTAGAAATTATGGCTGATCCCTCTTTCATGGGTAATTTGTAGAAGACGAAAATGAAACGCGTCTTCACAGAAACTGTTGCATGTTTGCTTCATGAACCTACGAACCGCTGCAGCGAAATCCGCACCATTTTCGGGGCGGCTACCGTGTTGCATGTTTGCATCGCACGTGGCGTCCTGTTGGCGAGCGGCGTTGAAACCCGCCAGGCTTCTCAACGCGCTGACTTGCCCGCAAGAAATTGATAACGGCGTTCTAACTCGCTTGTCGGTGCATTCGTCAGTGGTGTAGTCAATAAAGAAAAAAAATGTGTCCGTGGCGTATAGGGGTATCAATATCGGCCGCCTGTACTAGAGATCCTGGGTTCGAATCCGGCTGTTAGTAATGGTTATTGTATTATTTCTTACTTAGTACTTCGTTGTAAGAGTGGGGTTCAAGATTAATATGCAGAAGACGAAGGTAATGTTAAATAGCCTGGCAAGGGAACAACACTTCAGGATCGCCAGTCAGCCTCTAGAGTCTGTAAAGGAGTACGTTTATCTAGGTCACTTACTCACAGGGGACCCTGACCATAAGAGATAAATTTACAGAATAAAATTCGGTTGGAGTGCATACGGCAGGCATTACCAAATCCAGTCTGGGCGCTTACCACTGTCGTTAAAAAGAACAGTATACAATCATCGCATTCTACCGGTGCTAACATATGGGGCAGAAACTTGGAGGTTAACAGATAAGAACAAGTTTAGGACCGCACAAAGAGCGATGGAACGAAAAAATGTTACGCCTAATATTAAGAGACAGGAAGAGAGCGGTGTGGATCAGAGAGCAAACGGGGATTGCCGATATTCTAGTTGACATTAAAAAAAGAAAAAATGGAGCTGAGCAGGCCATGTAATGCGTAGGATAAATAACACGTGTACAATTAGAGTTACAGAATGGATACCAACTGAAGGGAAGCGCAGTCGAGGACGGCAGGAAACTATATGTGGGGCGATGAAGCTAGGAAATTTTGCAGGCGCAAGTTGGAATCAGCTAGCGCAAGATACGGGTAATAGATCACAGGGTGAGGCCTTCGTCCTGCAGTGTACATAACTATGGGCTGACGACGATGACGATTAATACACCCAGTCGCAGGGCGTGCAGTTGCATAGGCAGTTGTGCAAGGTAGATAGAGAAGGTTTGGTGAAGAAAAACAAGATTAAGGAGATGTATACCAAAAATGCAAGAATGAAAAACATGTATAGCATACCTGATTTAATCAAGGAAGCTAGGTGACTGTCACTAGCTCGTTTCAAAGGGAATGTAACTAAATCACCATCATCATCATTAGTATCGCATCTGGCTGTTTATCACGCGATATGGCATGCGCGCCGCGTAGCGTCGATACGTGCGAACAATGCATTGCAGTTGCGCCATATTACACCAGGTGTCGCGACATGTAGCAGTTGCATATAGCAGATGTCGGCTGCATGTAGCTGGATCTGGTTAACTCATGTAGGCGTGACTATTTGTCACCACCCCGTTTCGAAAGGGATGCCATCATTCTCATCATCATCAGCAGCATCGCATCGTGCCACGGGTCAAGGGATGTGACAGGTGCGCCAGGTAGTCTGGATGCCTGTGTTTACGCTTCGGTACTCGTTATGGCATCTGCTCGCCAGGTACCAACCTCCGCTGAAGAAGTGGATTGTAGAGCTACGCACGCCGCTGCAACCAGGCAACGTCCGGCGCAGCAGAGGCCGACGTGTTGGAGCGCAAGCCGCAGCTTGCTGTCGATGCCGGGCGGACGGTTCAATTCGTTCTCATGAAAACGACGCGAATAGGCTTCGCCTCGAAGACCCTGTAATGCTTGGTGCAGAAACTTAAGCTCACATGGAGCCGCTTCTCCAGCTTAAGCTTTGACTGTGCTGCGTGTGCTTTCTT
>NC_051163.1:113550862-113575862 GCF_013339745.2 Dermacentor silvarum
CTTCAAGCAGCAGCTGCGCCAAGTATTTGGTACACCGGCCGTTCGTTCTACCATTGCAAAGAAAACCCTCGATACTCGCCAACATCACCCAGGCGAGTCTTACACATCATACATAGAGGATGTTCTTGCGCTTTGCTGCCGTGTGAGTTCTTCTATGCCAGAGTCAGACAAAGTGCGCCACATTCTGAAAGGCATTAGATCTGTCGCCTTCAATGCTCTTGCCATCAAGAACCCCGCTACAATCGCTGACATTGTCACAACGTGTCAGCGCCTGGACGAACTTGAGTCTGTTCGCCTTCAGCCGGACGTTGGCGACTACTCTTCTACGGCGGACCCACATCTGCGTGTCATGATACGAGCAATGATACGCGAAGAGTTACAGTCAACGGGCTTGTCGTCACCGTCCGTGTGCCCCAGCGCGCCTTCTAGCGCAGCCTTGCGTGACATCATCAGGGATGACTTGGCGTGCTTGGCCTGCTCCACGCACGTGCAACCATCCGTCTCTCGTCCCCGACCAACGTACGCGGAAGTTGCTGCCACGCCTCCGGGCAACGTCAACTCCACGGTGCCGCTACCCACGTACGCGTCGGTTGCTGCCGCGCTGCCAGTAAACATCTCGTCGATGCCGCCCGAGCTCTCCTCAGCCCATTTGACTGCACTGACTCCAGGAGCACCCAGCCCCCTGTACTATCCGCCATGGCATCCGTCACGTCCCACGTGCTATTACTGCGGCTATCGCGGCCATATTTCACGTTTCTGCCGCAAGCGCCAGCAGGCACGAGCGTCGGGGATACATCTCTGAACGCAACTTTTCCGGTGAAGTCTCTTCCCAAAGCCGGCGTTTCTCTTCACCTCCGCCCCGCTCTACTTCTCCTCCCGCAGTGACTGAAGACCGAAGCCCTTACCGTTCAGCCAGACGCCGCTCCCCTTCGCCGTTCCGCCGCTCCACGTCTCCACTACGGCCCGTCTCCCTCAACTCCAACATTCGTCCGAAAACTAAGCGATGCAGTTTTTGGAGGACAAACTGCATACAACACCAGGACTGATATTCCTCCAGCGCGCCCGTCCAATATGCTCTCGGTGTTTGTCCAAGGAGTGCCCGTCGATGCTTTGGTGGACACAGGTGCGACAATTTCTGTTATTCACGCTGATTTATGTTCCCGTCTCAGGAAAGTCACGACGCCATACGATGGACCGACGCTAGTTGCAGCCCAAGGAGACCCTGTTCGACCTTCCGCTCTTTGCACTGCCCGTGTCCTGATCTATGACATCCTGCACCACATACAATTAGCTCTGCTGTCCCCATGCGCTCATCAACTTACTTTAGGGTGGGATTTTCTCTCTTCTGCGTCCGCGGCTATTTGTTGTGGCCAACGCGTCGTCCATCTTACGGACACCGACTTCTTACTTGGGGAAGACAGGTACACGCCGTTGCGCCTGATCGCTGCGGAAGATACCGAACTGCCTCCCGGCCGACAGCGCATTATTACCATTATGTCGACCGATATCGACCATGGAGACATCTTGGTCTTGCCCTCTTCCCGTTGCCTTCATAGAGGCATCGCTTTTGCACCAGGTGTGGTTGGATTGTACAATGGCTCGGGCGCTTGTCACCGCCACGAACGCGACATCGGAGAAAATTCTCCTTCCACAAAGCACGACAGTAGCTTGCGCGGCCGACCCAGGGCCTGTATGCGTCGTGCCCCTTACGACTATGTCTTCCAAAGACCCTTGTACTTGTGCTACTGATTCTCCCTCCGCCCTTACTGCAGCCATCAGCAGTGACTTGCCACCTTCACAGATGCAGCAGCTGCTTGCTCTGTTGAACAAACACGCAAATTCTTTTGATGTCCATTCGTCGACTCTGGGCCAAACCGCAGCTGCAGCGCATCGCATTCAGACAGACGAATCGTCGATAGTGCGCCGTCGCCCGTACCGCGTGTCCCTAGCCGAGCGGAAAATCATAGAAGAAAATGTCGCGGACATGCTACAGCAGAAGGTCATCCGGCCCTCAGCTAGCCCTTGGTCATCTCCGGTTGTTTTAGTACGGAAAAAAGACGATTCCGTGCGCTTTTGTGTCGATTACCGGGCCCTCAATAAGATCACTCGAAAGGACGTATACCCTATGCCTCGTATCGACGACGCCCTTGATTCACTACAAGGTGCAGAATACTTTTCAAGCCTCGATCTGCGTTCCGGCTTTTGGCAAATTCCCATGCACGAAGACGATAAAGAAAGAACAGCGTTTGCCACCCCTGATGGACTTTACGAATTCAACGTCATGCCTTTCGGGCTATGCAATGCACCTGCGACTTTTGAACGCATGATTGATACCGTGCTGCGTGGCCTGAAATGGAAAACGTGCCTCTGCTACCTGGATGACATTGTCGTCTTTTCATCCACATTTCCGCAGCATCTGCAACGCTTAGATGAAGTTCTGACGTGCCTTGCCGACGCTGGTCTTCAGCTCAACACGAAGAAATGCCGTTTCGCCAGCAGATCTATTAAGGTCCTGGGGCATGTCGTGAGCAAGGAGGGCATACGTCCTGACCCTGACAAGATTGCTGCGGTCCTTCGCTTCCCTCGCCCAGAAAGGCCTAAAGACTTGCGAAGCTTCCTTGACCTCGCTTCTTATTTCCGTCGCTTTATACGGAACTTTGCCTCCATCGCTGCGCCTCTACACAAGCTACTTGCTTCCGGTGTACCCTTTCACTGGTCTCAAGATTGTGAAGCAGCCTTTGACATGTTGAAGGGCGCCCTCACGTCTGAACCTGTGCTTTGCCATTTTGATGAGACTGCACCGACTCTCTTGCACACAGACGCCAGCGGCCACGGCATCGGTGCCATTCTTCTGCAACGCGACAACTCTTCGCACGAGAGAGTAGTTGCATACGCCAGCCGCGTACTCACCGATGCCGAGAAGAACTATACAATAACTGAGCAGGAGTGCCTGGCTGTTGTTTGGTCCGTACAGAAGTTTCGTCCCTATTTGCACGGGCGTCATTTTACAATTGTTACGGACCACCACGCATTATGCTGGCTCTCCACTCTCAAGAACTTGACTGGACGGCTGGGTCGCTGGGTTCTCCGCCTGCAAGAATATGACTTTGACATTATTCATAAGTCAGGCAAGAAACACCAAGATGCTGACGCTCTTTCTCGTTGCCTGCTTCCTGCACAACCACTTGACACCTCGGCAACTGCGTCGCCAAGCAGCTCTTCGGATGTCACTTCTGTGCCGGTTTCTTCTCTAGCCTCAATAGACCGCCTTTCTCCGGACGACGATCAAACATTTGCATTTCGCCAACGGGCTGACCCATATTGTCGGCGTATGATAGACCACCTCTCTGGCGCTTCTCACCCACCTAACGCGCGGCTTCGACGCCAACTCGCACAATTCAAGCTGGACAATCACGTGCTGTACGGCGCATTTACCACCTTGAGGGTCAACGCTCGTTGCCCGTTCTACCGCGCTCTCTTCGAGCCGATGTCCTCAGAGCATTCCACGATGACATGACTGCTGGCCATCTCGGTTTCCACAAAACCTACGATCGCATTCGAAGCCGTTACTATTGGCCTGGCCTTTCTACTAGTGTGGCGAGATACGTCGGTTCCTGTTCTCCGTGTCAGCGTCGCAAACTCCCCACCTCTGCTCCTGCCGGCGAATTACTGCCTATTCCGTGTCCCACCGCACCATTTGAGGTTGTTGGTATCGACCATTACGGGCCCCTTCCTGTTACTGCAGCTGGAAATCGGTGGATAGTGACCGCCATCGACCACCTGACGCGCTACGCTGAGACAACATCAGTGATCACTGGCTCAGCTTCGGAGGTTGCCGACTTCGTCCTTCATGCGATAATTCTGCGCCATGGGGCTCCTCGAGTACTGCTAAGCGACCGTGGAAAGGTCTTTCTCTCGCAACTTTTAAACGAAGTCCTGCACGCCTCTGGTACCACGCATAAAACAGCTTCGAGTTACCATCCACAGACTAACGGCTTGACACAGCGATTTCATCGCACGCTTGCCGACATGATCGCCGTATATATTCAGCCTGATCACAAGAATTGGGACAAGATTCTACCGTTCGTCACTTTCGCCTACAACACGGCCGTTCAGCGTACCACCGGCTACTCGCCATTTTACTTAGTTTACGGACGGTCGCCTACTTCCCTTCTAGACGTTTCTTTCTTCGATGCTCCTGTCAATCCATCTGCATCGTCTAGCGAAGAATTCCTTTCACGACTGGCCCAGTGTCGCCAGCATGCTCACGTCAACACAGCGGCCAGGCAACACGACCGGAAGATCATTTACGACACCCTCCATCGCGTTGTCTCCTTCCGACCTGGTGACGAAATACTTCTATTGACGCCCCTTCGCACACCTGGTTTGTGCGACAAGTTCCAGCCGCGTTTCATCGGGCCCTACATCGTCCTGGAGCAGACATCGCCCGTCAATTATCGTGTGACTCCTGTTGTCGCCGCCACAGACCGCCGTTGTCGCAGCACCGAGGTCGTTCATGTGTCCCGCATGAAACCCTTCACGCGGCGTTCTTCGTCGCCTTGACTTCCGGCCAGGATGGCCGCTTCCGCGTGGGGGGGGGGGGGGGGGGGGGAATTAGTGTGGGCGTTTATTACGCACGTCTTCTTCATCTGTATATTATCATCATCATCCTACGTTGCGCGATCTTCATCTTCAGTTATGTGTGATCATCAGCATCATCGAGTGTGTGCTTTTGCTGGTTCGCTCCCAAGTACTCGGGCCGAATAAACGTCGTGCCAACAGAGACGTCATAATATATATATATATATATATATATATATATATATATATATATATATATGCCATTTGGGCACGCGCCACTGGGTGTGTACCCATCATTAGCGAATCCTCCAGAATGGGCATCGCCACTGTGGCAGAAGAAGTATAGAATGCGTAAACGTACGGAGATTTGTGCCGTGCTCCTCCATGCGCACACCGGTTATCCCCATTATCTTCCTGACAAGTATCAGAATTCATCTTTCTCTGCCTGACATCGCGCGTAAACGTCTCACTGTCTTCCTCAGCGTGCTTTGGTGTTTGTATTTCGGCACAGCTTGTGAACAGTGTAGGGTGTAATTGGGGAAAACAATATACGAGATTAAAGCTGTCCCCTTTACGGTACACAAACATGAACATTTTCTGAGGTTTCACGTTGCAGTTATTGAAACAAACACAGTTGTAGCATAGCCGTACACTCACATTTCCTTAAGCGTTTAAGGTAAACTTAAACATAGCCATTGGATCTGCAATGTGCGTGACAAATTTCATAGCGCATTTTCATAGCTCTCCCATGAAGTGCAGCGCACAAGTTCACCAACGCTATAGACCATTTTCGCGGAGCAGTTTGCTCCAGAAGAAAGAGATGGCGCTTCGAGCGACGTGCCGCGCGTTGCCTAAGCGGAAGAGCAGTAATACGAAACCATTACCGCTTGTGCCCTGAAAGTTGGCGATCACCGGTCGGAAATGCAACTGGGTGTTCGCTCACGCACTGTGATCTATTCATGCTGCAAAATGTGGAACGGTAGAGGGAAGACACCTGTGCAGTGGTTGGCTGCAAAAATAGTCACTGGCATCCTAAGGAGTGGAATGAATCTGTGTGCCCAAGTCCACGGACCGCTGCTACATATAAGGACTGCCTGTGTTGCCAGCCTTTCGCAATGTACGGCTTTCCTCGAGGATAAAAAAATAATCGTATCGTTGTATCGCTAAGCGCCAAAGACAGGACTTTAACCCCGCAACGTCGGTACAGACTGAGTACTGCTCATTACGCAGTGACAAAGGAGGTAGCACCACTTCCTGGCATAGTAAGTTTCTCCCACTTTATCTACAAACATCCAGCCCAAATCACGCACGCCCACTATATCATCACACGTACCAAGAATAATTGAATGGGCGCACACATCAATCAATTCGCCGAAGCATGTTGGATGGCGACTAAACCGACTACACACGGACTTTCGAAGCTGAACGTTTCGTGACGGTCCACAGAGTAAGCGATTGACTAGGGATAATACGACTTTGCTATACAAGCTATTATGAAGTACAGAACACCTACCTTCCAAGTCTTGTGCCCATAAAGACCAAATCTATCGCAACCAAGCACACCCGCGAGCGATTCAGCAGAGAATAAATAGCCAGATAATGCCCATAGAAGCGTGGCTGAATCGAATCAGAAACATTACAAAGCGCTGCTTCAAGTTCTTGACAAATAAAAAATGAAAAGCAAAACCCCACACTGATTCTCATTTAATTCATACACGGAAACTTCGAACAGCTTGGGATACATGCTTAGCTCCGCTTTTAGTATATTCACTGTATACGCTGCACGCGCTGTTAAGCCTAATAGGCACCGAAAGCGCTAACATTTCCTCTGAAGCTGTGGTCAAAGATCCGTATCATCCGCCCAGCCAGCGCCTACGATATCCACCGAAACATAGGTTTACTGAGAAGAACCGGGCGTCATGCATATACAATGTAAACATGGAGGTAGCTGAGGCAGGCAATTGACGCATCACCACGTTATCAAATATGGCGGCGCCCATTGGATCGCTGTGTAAAGGATTTGTAGTCGGTGACAACCTAAGAATAAAATTTTATATGCACGCTGACCAACTGAAACGCAGTTTGCATACACGGGCCAGGCAATTAGGTATTTCCGTGACGTCGAGCGCTGTTACGCGTTTGAAACTTTAAAACGACTCTTTTATCCGTGCATACGTGTCTCTGTGTCAATATTTCATGATGAAAACTGAACATCTTGATAAATTGAAGGAGTCACCCTGATTTCAGCGCTTAGCGAAAGATAACATTTTAGTCTTTTCCCAAGAAGCCTAGTGCTTACAATAGCAACACAGTGTCGGCAAAGTCATTAAGCGGTGACTGCACTCTCTTCCAATGGCTCGACTTCCTTTCACAGGTGAAATTCCAGGTCCACTGCAGTTTTTCGGGAATGAGCTTGTTGTCAAGTGTTATGTTATCACCGTCAATAGTGCCTCCCGGGGCCGGGTATCATCGCTAAGGCGCTCTGATCACCCGACGAGAAGCTTTTGAACACGCGCGAAACCGCTTGCACATTTTGCTAGAGCCAAATGAGACATGCGAAAGACTATTTTTTCTTGTACACAGCCCCAACTATAACACTAGGAAACTTTATAAGCTGCTTAAACATATTTCTTGAAAGTATGACCGGCAAAAACCGCATAATAGAAATTTTTTAACCTGTCCGCAACAACGAAAACCTTTTAGCTCAAGACGCCTCTAGCATGCATTTAAAATAAAAAAGCGCACACAGCACAGTCAAAGCGTAAGCTGGAGGAGCGGCTCCATGTGAGCTTAAGTTTCTGCACCAAGCATTACAGGGTCTTAGCGGCGAAGCCTATTCGCGTCGTTTTCATGAGAACGATTTGAAACGTCCGCCCGGCGTCGACGGCGAGCTGCGGCTTGCCGCTCGAACACGTCGGCCTCTGCTGAGCCGGACGTTGGCTGGTTGCAGCCCCGTTAGTAGCTCTACAATCCACTTCTTCAGCGGAGGTTGGTACCTGGCGAGCAGATGCCATAACGTGTACCGAAGAGTAAACACAGGCATCCAGACTACCTGGCGCACATGTCACATCCCTTGACCCGTGGCTCGATGCTGATGTTGCTGATGATGATGACAATGATGGCATCCCTTTCGAAACGGGATGGTGACAAATAGTCACGCATGCTTGAGTGAACCAGTTCCAGCTACATGCAACAGGCATCTGCTATATGCAAGTGCCATATGTCGAGACACCTGGTGTAATGTGGCGCAACTGCAATGCATCGTTCGCACGTATCGACGCTACGCGGCGCGCATGTCAGGTGGCGTGATAAACGGCACGATGCGATACTAATTATGATTATGGTGATTTATTTACATTCCCTCTGAAACGAACCAGTGACAGTCACCTAGCTTCCTTGATTAAATCAGGTATGCTATACATGTTTTCATTCTTGCATTTTGCTATAAATCTCCTCAATCTTGTTTTTCTTCCCCAAACATTCTATATCTACCTTGTACAACTGTCTATGCAACTGCACGCCCTGCGACTGGGTTTGTTAATCGTCATCGTCATCAGCCTATATTTATGTACACTGCTGGACGAAGGCCTCTCCCTGTGATCTCCAATTACTCCTGTCTTGCGCTAGATGATTCCAACTTGCGCCTGCACATTTCCTAGCTTCATCGCCCCACCTATAGTTTTCTGCCGTCCTCGGCTGCGCTTCCCTTCAATTGGTATCCATTCTGTAACTCTAATGGTCCACCGGTTATCTCTGCTACGCATTACATGACCTGCCCAGCTCCATTTCTTTCTCTTAATGTCAGCTAGAATATTGGCAATCCCCGTTTGCTCTCTGATTCAAACCGCTCTCTTCCGGTCTCTTAACGTTAGGCCTAACATTTTTCGTTCCATCGCTCTTTGTGTGGTCATTAACTTGTTCTCGAGCTTCTGTGGTAACCTCCAAGTCCCTGCCCCATATGTTAGCACCAGTACAATGGAATGATTGTACACTTTTCTTTTCAACGACAGTAATAATATCTGTCAGGACTTGGCAATGCCTGCCGTATCCACTCCAACCCAATTATATTATTCTGTAAATTTCTTTCTTATGATCAGGGTCCCCTGTGAGTAATTGACCAAGATAAACGTAATCCTTTACAGTCCCTGTATCAATATGTAACTGCAATATAAGTGTACACGCAACGACGGTACGTGGCACGCATCTCACATCGCATGACTGCTGGCACGCTACGATAATAATGATGATGATGATGAGGATTTACTAGCATCTCCTTTAAAACAAAGCGGTGACAGTTACCTGACCACCTAATGAAGAAGATGATGATGATGAAAATAATTTATTGACATGTCCTTTAAAACGCGGCGAGGACATGGTCATGTAGACAGCTAAATTTAATCAGGTACACAGTATATATTTTTCTAGCATTTTTGTATACATCTTCGTAAACTTATTTTTTCCCTGAAACCTTTAGCTTGTGCTGCTAGCTGTAAATCTACTACATGTCGTGCTACCTGGTGTAGTAATATGCAAATGCAATGCAAGTGTGCACGTATCGACGCTAAGCGGCACGCGTGTCACATCGCGCGTTTCCTCGCGTGCTAGGGCGCGGCTATTGGACATTTTTTCCACTGCAAGGTAGCAAGCGTTCCTTACGCACGTACGTTTTATGTTTGTAATAAATACCATGAAAGAAAACAAAAGAGTTGGCATGGCTGAGTGGTAGAGTAGCAGACTCCCGCGCAGCGGGCCAGGGTTCGATCCCTGTGGGAACTCGGTATTTTTTTTTCTTATGCCTTGTGACTGCTGCTACGGACACCGGACACCACCGGCGGTGGCGGACACCATCGCAAACCGAAACGGCTACTGCAGTGAGCCCATAACCGCTTACGCGGTAAAAAGCAGCACTTTCGCCTGAAAGGCGAATTATTCATTGCTATAGCAAATTAGTAGACAGCTGTACGAAGTAACACTGCTCAACTCGAACCTGACAGAACACTTCTGGGCCGTCCAGCGAGCCGAGGAAGCCGCTTCGAGACAAGGTCTCGGAACCGCGTCCACGGCGAGTGCCTAGACCCACTAAAAAACGCCGGACTCGAATCTCATTGATTTGAAAATAAAGTTTACGTTCTTCTTCTTCTATATACGAAGTAACGCTAGTAGCTTTATCGGCCGTACAAACTTGAAAATATTGGCTTACTAGCTAAATTAAGAAGCATGGTGTCAGCACAAACATGGACACATACTCGATGACCACGGACACTCGCTGTCAGAACGCTGGAGAGAGGAAGCGCGGCGGCAAGAGCGAGCGAAGTGACCTTCGTGGTGTTTATCACTTCAAAAAAAAAACGAGAACACCGCACGCACAAAGGTATGAGCCGGCTGCAGACCGCTTTGAAGATAATGCGCGCGCCACCGCGCAGGGCCGCGCAAAGTACGCAATGGTTGCATGATGCCGAAGTAGAACGATGCCCCAGCCTCCCTCCCGCGATGCCTCTCTCCCTGTTGGCGCGCGATTGAGCCGCGATCGTCGGTTCCCCATGCGCGCGGTCGCGAAATGCGCAGCTGCTGTCAGAGAACAACGCCGCCCCCTCCCCTTCCTCCTTCCCACCCCCCACGGCCCCGACAGCCTTACGCACGACGGAAGACGGCGCGTTTCCTGTCAGCTTCCTTCTCTTGCGCGCGCCACATTGAGCCGCGATCGTCGGCTTCCCTCGCGCGCTTTCACTCGCACATACAACATATACGGCGCACGGCGGCAGTTTTATTGCTTTTGGACTGTATACGGAACATCACGGCGGCGACGACGGCAGAAATGTGCTTGGAGTGCTCATATAATTGATATTTCAATAAAAGAAAGACATTCCAAACGAGAACACAGAGGCCGTAGTTACGCACTACGGCGCATACGTGCCACCATCTGACGTCGTGATAACCTTAATATTGTTGAATGTTCAAAATATATCGTCAGGTTTATTGGTTCGTCATAAATTTTAACACGTAGTAATTCTGTTCTTGTGCGTTAGAATGTCTGCGGCTTTGTCTTATCCTAAATCTGTAGGAGTGTCCTTTAACCTGTGACTTTAAATTTCCCCCTTTCAAATGTTAACCTCTCTTCCTTCGAGGTTTATGCGAGAATGTGGTTCAGAATGATGTGCGACGTCATTAGGCGAGCGATACAAGTCGATATCACTTTGAAGCAAGCTATGACCCCCGCCAGCGTAAATCATTTACGGAAAAGTAAGCATTTTAACCGGCACGCTTTACTTACGCGATGTGGCAGAGCAGGATGGACGCGCCCCCCTCCTGCCACCGCCTATGCGCCACAAAGGAGCCCTCCCCCCTATTCTTAAAGCAAAAAATGGCTGTGACTTAGCTCAGCTAACCCTGGATATGCGAAGCGAAATCTTGGTTTAGCCTGGTTAAATCTTGGTTTCACTTGGTTAGCCGTTGATTTAGCTGTAATTATCATACTTAGGTATACACACATCGTTAAGCCAGGTATAAAATATAAGCGGACAAGTCCAAGCCTTTATCGATCCCAACAGCTCGCTCTTCCTCAATCTCCGACGCTAACTTCGCACGCTTGGCATTCCGGTCTCTCTCCAGTGAAGCAGCTCGCTGGGCGATATCCATGAGGTGGTCAGACGCCGCTTGCGAAAAACGGCTCAAAGCCTCCCGCTCCCACGCAACGCTCAGCGAAGATGGCCCTGCCTCGCTCTCGTCCATGGCCAAGCTCCCACTGACTAGGCGAGCGCGGCGCTCCTCTTAGCCAAGCGCGCGGCGAATTATGTGTTCAAGTGGCGACCCAGCTACGGAGAGTGCATGCGCCAATCCGGCAGCAGCGGAGCTCGGCGCGGCACGTGATGCGTTGCTAAGGCTACGGCGCCACTGCGGTCAAATGAAGGTCAAATTGCTGGCGATGGCGAAACTCGGCTCGACTAGGTTAGTAAAGCTTTCGCTTTAAAACGTTTACTCGGCTCGCTCGGCTGTTTTCGTGGTAGTTGATGGAGACCAGACTTTCACCACCGATGCAAAGGAGCCGAGAAAAGCACACGTGGTTACGAGCAGGGCGATTTCTTCGCCGAATGCAGGATATCACATCTCCTTGAGACGCAAGTGCTGCCGCGAGAGTACCTTCAAGCTTTCAAGCGTGCTTTTAACCTTCAAGCTTCAAGAAGGTTTAGATTCTACGAAGCAGCGCTCGGAAAGAATAGCCCTTCTTTTCCCTCTCGCCCTCTCGCCCCTGTGGTGGTCGGAGGAAAGGGCTACAATGTCGGGAGAATAGCATAGCGGTCATCTTTAGGCACAACACATATATGGTGAATTGGTTTATATGTATAGCCACCTATACTACCGCTAAAGATGTACCGCATAGTTAACGACTCTGTTCTCTACGTAATTACGCGATGGAATAACAAGCGCTACCTAAGCATCCTATCTGCAACAATTAATGGCCTTCAAGCCCGTCATTTCTTTAATAACGCAAATGATTATCTGAATGATTTCATCTACCCTCTCATATTGACAATCATCGTCGATTGTTCCAGCAAAATATTTCGCTTTCTAATATTTTATTCTCAATGATAGACATTCGACGTCTTTATTGCTACGCATTCGGTGAAAAGCTAGGCGATTGACTCGCATAAGCTGGTTGTACTTCTTTTTGTTCCACTGCCTTATTTATTGGTTTATGTTTCTTCAGCAATTAGAAAGTTTATCGGCTATACAACACAAAAAGAGGCAGCAGATCTCCTCACTGAACCTTCGCGGCGTAGAAACCACAATAATAAAGGTTTTATGCCGGAGAACTAAGCATGATAGCCAACAAACCAAACAACGCAAGCACGTACCCAAGTTTTGTGATGAATTCTTCACATTGGTTCCCGTCTGTTCTGCTTCCTTATTCACTAATGCAACCATGCGACATCTGTTGATACAAAGCCCCCATTAGTAAGAAACAAACAATTCTTAAACAGTTTTACAAGGCACGAATAAACAAATCAGCATACAAACCACTAAAGCGTAAGTTATGTCAGTACCACGGCTCACAAATTCAGTTTGTGTAATCGTGGTACGAAAACTACTTTACCTAAAGCTTCTTAGGCAAATCCTGATACACCAGTTTCCTGCTTCTTCTTCTTCTTCTTGCGGATTACGCTAGCCTAATACTGGCACCAAGCCAGCGAGCGTGCTTGCAGAGATTTCAGTTCCAGGGGACTTCAACAAATCACCGAAATTCCTGAACGCAACGTGCCTAGCTTGGAAAGCCGCGGCTGCTGTCACTTACAGCGTAGGCGGCATAACGCCGCTGAAGTTCATGGAGCGAACTTTCACTACGAACTCTGCGTGCAAAACAAAAAGACACACCGGCACGGCGCACAATGTTCAGCGGCTTGCGCTACACGGAGCAAAAAATATGCGAACGCCGCCACGTGTTCGCCGCACTGCTGCGAAGCTGCCAATGGCACCGAACCTGGAAAGGACATCTTAGTATATATAGAATGGGCAAAATAGCCTAAATATTGTCAGAGAGGAAAAAAAATGTATATGCGTGTGAAGTGTTGGAAGCCGGCCACGTGGCAGAGGTTCGTGTGAATATATGTGTATCTACAAGGTGTCCCAACTATCATGCACCGAGATTTAAGAATATGCAAATGCCACGTAGCCGGACAGAACCAAAGTAATTTTTGGACTTGTTGCTGGGCTAGTTAGTTTATCTTATTCCGTAGTTTTTAGACGCAACCAAGGACAAAAAAAACGATCAGGACAGTTAGAAGTGACGATCAGGATCAGTTACAATGACGCTCTTTCCTGTCCTGATTGTTGTTTTTTTTCGTCCTTGGTTGCGTCTAAAAACTACGGAACAAGGTAATTTTGTTTGCCGTCGCTTGGAGATACTCAGACTATTCTTTGCATTTCGCTTAATTATATAATTAGCCTTAATTAACTAAACAACTTCTCAGATATTATAATTAGATGGAAAGTGTCAATGAGAAAAGTGGCGAGCAACGTGAAAAACTCCCGATACAGCTTTGTGTTGCTCAATACGTGCTACATAAAAGTGTTTTTCTGAACTTGAAAGAAGCCCGCGAACACACGCAAAATTGCCGCGCGACTGGCCGCTTGAGACACTTTGCGTGTATTCGCGGACTTCTTGCGCGCTCTGAAAAGCACTGTTAGGTAGCACCTATTGAGCAACACAAAGCTGTATCGGGAGTTTTTCACGTTGCTCTACACTTTTCATTTTCACATTACACTTTTCATTTAATTATAATATTTAAGAAGTTGATTAGATAATTCGGACTATTGATTTAATTAGACGGAATGCAAAGAATAGTCTGAGTACATCCAAGCGACGGCAGACAAAATCACCTTGGTTTTGTCTAGCTACTTGGCACTTGCATATTCTTAAATCTGCGTGCATGACAGTTGAGACACCCAGTATATATCAGCTGACTGTGGTCAGCAGGACGGTGTGGTGAGTGAGCTCCTCAACATCACTTTGCAATTTGGTGATCGTGGTTTAAATTATGGATCCGGCACCTCGGAGAGGTGCAACGTAACGCTGACGCACTTCTCTCGCATTTACCGCTAAATCTCCACTGAATTTATGTTAATCCTTCTTTTTGACGTTTGACAAAGAACATATAGTTCTAGGTCAGGGCTGTCAAAGGACCTCCACGCAAAAGTGTATCCACGGCGTGATACGTTCAGTTCAGTTCAGCTCAGTTTATTGTCCTTAAAGACCCCCGGAGGGGGTATTACATAAGGGGTGGGTATAACATAGGTTCCACATTTGGTACACATCATTAAATATATGCAAAGTGATCAATCACACGCTGTTTGAACAAAGATGGGCAAGCGATGTTAACAATGCCAGCAGGAAGGCCGTTCCAGTCTTTAGCTGTTCGAGGAATGAACGAGGCGGAAAAATGAGTGGTTCGGGCACGCGGGCGTGCGACTTGCTGCGGATGACTGGTGCGATGAGAGATGCGTGCCGCAGGAATGATGTATGGAGCATGATGAAGGACACTGAAAAAGAACTTGTGAAAGAGCTCAAGACTAGCGACGCGTCGGCGATTAGATAGTAGTGTTAATCCGGATTGTGTTTTAAGTGCAGAAATACTGACGTCATATGAATATTGTGAGTGAATGAACCTAGTGGCGCGGTTCTGAACAGATTCAAGTGAGGTGATAAGATATGTTTGGTGCGGGCTCCAAATGGCAGATGCATATTCTAGTTTTGGTCGAACAAGGGATTTGTAGGCAAGCAGTTTTACGTTTTTAGGGGCCTGACGGAGATTACGCTTTAAAAAACCTAGTGTTTTATTAGCAGATGATATGATGTTAGAAATATGTTTATGCCAGGACAGATCATTGCATACGGTGATACCTAGGTAGTTATAGGACTCTACTAATTCGAGAGGCATGCTTCCGATTTGGTAAGGAAATACTAGGGGATTACGGCTACGAGTGGAAGACATAACTTTACACTTGTTTACATTAAGTGACATTAACCAATCACCACACCATGTTAGTATAGCGGAGAGGTCTTTCTGCAGGGCTGTTTGATTGTAGGTGTTACGCACAGTGCGATAAATGACACAATCATCGGCGAACATTCGGATATTACAGGACACTTGTGAAGGTAAGTCATTGATATATATTAGAAATAATAGAGGGCCAAGAACCGATCCTTGTGGGACGCCTGATGTTACTGGCACAGGGTTAGATAGATGATTATTTATAATGACAGATTGGGAGTGGTTACTAAGAAATTCAATAATCCAATTCAAAACATCAGGATGCAAATTAAGTCTTGTTAGTTTCAATATTAGACGTTGATGAGGGACTTTATCGAAGGCCTTAGAGAAATCCAGGAAGATTATGTCAGTCTGAATGTTACTGTCAAGGTTAGTGTGAACATCATGCAGGAAGATGGCCAGCTGTGTTTCGCAGGAGAAACCTTTGCGGAATCCGTGCTGGGCGGGATGGAAAAAGTGATTCGAGTCAAGAAAATTCATGATAAGAGAGTATATGACATGTTCCATGATTTTGCAAGGGACGCTTGTTAGGGAAATGGGGCGGTAGTTAAGAGGCGAGTTTCTGTTACCTGATTTGTGGACTGGAACGACCTTCCCGATTTTCCAGTCATCTGGAATGAAACCTGAAGAAAGAGACTGGGCAAATATCAAAGACAAATAGGCTGCAGAAATAAGCTTAGTGTTTTTTAAAATTTTGAGTTAATTTCGTCCATGCCGGAAGATGATGAACACTTGATTTTATCGATGACCGCACAAATACCGTCTACATTGAAGGCAATGGGTGGCATTGACGAGTTTATACTATGCGATGACGAAACGGGAGGCGCATTAGATTCGTTAGTAAACACAGAAGCAAAGGCGGTATTAAACACGTCGGCGCAATCGGAATCATTAATAACTTCGTTCGATTCGTTAGTTATCCTAATAGTGCGCGTTTCGCTATTGTTTATGACTCTCCAAAATTGCCTCGAATTATTGATTAATAGGTTTGTGATAAAAGGTCATTGTGATAAAAGGAGTGTTTGTGATCATTGTGATAAAAGGAGTGTTTGGCGTGACGCAGTGCGTCAACGTAGCTCTGTTCGGCTTCATAATATTTATCCCATGCGCATGGGCGCCCACTCTGTTTGGCGGCGCGATACAGGCGCTTTTTTTTTTTTGTTTTCTAGGCGTTTTAGGGCTTTTGTGAACCATGGTTTTTGCTGAGAAGAACGAAAGGTGACTTTAGGAATAAATTTCTTTGTAAGTTCACTTAGTTTGTTTTTGAAGCGCGTCCAATTGCTGTTAACGGAATGATCGTGAAAAGTTGATTCGAATACAGGAAAGAAGGTATTCATAGCTTCAGTTATTGCTTCGTAATTTCCTTTGTCGTATAGACATATTGTTTTCTTAAAGGTATCCCGTGTTAACAAATTTAACGAAAACGTGGCATGGATGACTTTGTGATCACTGATCTCTGGCAAGTAACAAATGGATGAAAGGCTGTCAGGGTGGTCGGTTAGTATGAGATCGAGGACGTTAGCAGTTTGCTGCGAAATCCGGGTTGGTTCGGTTACTAGCTGAGAAAGATTAAAGTTAAGGCAGAAATCGACAAAATTTTTGGCCTCTGTGTGTCCGGATACCGAGAATGATTGTATGGTACGCCAGTCTATTTGCGGGAAGTTAAAATCACCGAAGAGCAGGATTTGCGCGTTTGGGCGGGTGGTTACCAGTTCGCTTATGACGTTGTTAAGTTGATGACAGAAATCAGAAGTAGCATTGGGCGGTCTGTAACAGATACCAAGTAGCACTTTTTTTGGAAAGGTATGGATTATCACCCATAGCATCTCAAGATTCTGACGTAACGTTAAGTAGCGAGCATGGCAACTGCTCGCGAACAGCGACTAGTACACCACCACCACGGGTTCCTTCGCGGTCGTTCCGATAGAGGCAGAAACCGGGCAGGTCTGCTAGAACTTCGCTATCAGTAACGGCGCTGCTCAGCCATGTCTCAGTTAGTAATAGTATGTCACTACCGGTTGATAAGACTATGTTAGACACCAATTCACGCTTTGGGAGGAAACTGCGCACGTTGGTGTATATTATAGAAAGCGAAGCGCTATCTCTGCAGCAAGTCGGTGTTATGTTATTTTTCTGTTTGGGGTGATGTAGCTGCTATGCCACCTCTTTAACACTACTCGAGGCGGCATCAAAAGTATATTTTCTTGGACCAATGAACAAGGTCTTAAAGCGCAGAGAAAATGGAACGCCTTTACCTTTTGCGAACGCAAGGAGATGTTTTCGGGAATTTCGAACTGATCGAGAAAAGTCCTCACTAATACTGTAGTCAGTGCCTTTAAGCCTTCGGCCATTCGAAAGGATGTTTACTTTGGTTTTATGGAATGTAAATTTCGCTATGACGGGGCGAGAGTGATTGGGGGAGTGACGACCGATGCGATGTGCACGTTCTATTTCTTTTGGATCAATCATCAGCTGCAACTTATCGCGGCACAGATCCACTATCAATCTTTCGCAGTCGGCAGTGGTTTCCGAGCCGGAAGGCTCAGGAATGCCGTAAAAAATTAAGTTATCCCGCCGTGAACGATTTTCGGCATCGTCGATGCGTGCTTCGAGCTCGGAAATGCGAAAAGTAGCCTGCTCAGTCGTGGTGCGCATTGCATCCACTTCGTTTCGAATGGGCAAAAGCGTCTGGTGGTGACCCTCAAGGTCGTTCATTCGTTTGCTTAGATCAGTAATTGCTTTGTCGGTAGAAGTAAGTTGCGACTTAAGGCCCTGAATTTCAGTGATCAGCTGGTTCTGACCAGCGGTTAGTTTTCGCAATTCGGTTAGTAGGCTTTCAGGAATGTCAGGACCGGGGTTCGTTTCAACATCACCGGCCAAAATAAGCAAGGCATGGATAATATGGGCACATTCGACAGCAATGGCGACACAGCAGTGCGGGCTCGGCAACTGCACCAGGAAATAATTGCTAGACTTTTTAGAAAAGAGAGCGTATGGTTGACTAACCTGCATTGCAAAAGCGAAAGGTTTAGCGAGCTGTGCAGATGCGCAGTCGCCGAGCCCACAAAGCTGTGTCGATGGCCGCGTCCAGTTTATATCTGGTGGCTGCGTTGCCGTTGATGACGATGGGGATTGCCTCCCCTGACTGAGGACCACCGGCCGCCACTTCTTCTGTAGTGGCGGCCGTAATACGTAATAGGCATCCGTAATAGGCATCCACATCTAGCTGCTACTTCTAGATAGTGGGAGTATTTTACTTCCAATATGGCGCCCCTCTTTCTTCCTGCCCCCTACTTTTTCTTCTACTTTTTTTTTCTGCGTCATCGGTGCAAGGTAACAAACCAGAAATATATAAGCAAAACTTTCTTATTCTAAACGCAGCGGTGGGATCGTAAGGTCTGCCCACACCAACGCTTTATTTTGTCTTAATTTTTATAATGAGTACTATTTAGTTCATAACGGCTGGGTGCCCTTACACTGCTGCTGCCACGGCTGATCTGTTTATCAGCTGCTGCATGAATCTGCTATCCGAAAGCACGAAGCGCTGCCCCTCCTACAGCCACGCGCATTATTTCCCTTACTCTGATAACAATTATATGGATACCCCAAGCGAGTTTTCGCCGTCGTTGTCGCCGTGATGTACCAGTGAATATGCATTTGACGCCATCGCCCGCGCTGCCCACGCAAGGTATATTGCCTGTGACCGCCGTCTCATCTCCCAAGAGACTCAAAGGCGTTTGTACGACCGGCGACACCGAGACCTGCACTTCCCGCCTGGTTCTTTGTTGCTTCTGTGGTCTCCGTCGCGTCAGGTCGGCCTGTCAGAAAAACTGCTCTCTCGCTACACATGCCCATACCGAGTGCTTCGTGCCGTGACTCCCGTCACCTACGAAATCGCCCCTGACGCCCAATCTGCTTCCCAGTCCAGTGATATCGAGCACGTAACACGACTGAAGCAGTATCACCCTCCAAGTTATGACATTTAGACGCTCCGAGACGTCGCTTCTGCCGCCGAGGGATTATGCTACACGCATGTTGTATTTGGTCGTTTGAACGAGGCGCGTGGGCGCCATCACTCGATCAAAGAGGAGGAAGAACGAACTGGGCTCGCGCTGTGAATCCAACCGGTCAGCACTGCAACCGCGGCTGTATATATATAATTTGTACATAGTTTCACGTTTAATTCACTCGCCATTCGCGTAACAAAATATATAACGGACCGAAGCAGATGGGTAAATAAACCAAAGATAACCGCGAAGTTGTGCTTCTCATCTTTCTTCATACGCTTGGACCATTGCATAATCCAGTGGCTATATATATACAGTAGTAACTGGATTTGTCAATGGGCCAAGCGTATGAAGAAAGATGAGAAGCACATTACACAGTGCCAGGAGAGATGACTTAGTAGCCGGCTAACCCGCCGTGGTTGCTCAATGGTTATGGTCTTGGGCTGCTGAGCACGAGGTCGCGGGATCGAATCCCGGCCGCAACACTCCATTTCCTAGTAGGTACAGCGTTTGACCGCTGGCGCCACGCTGCGCCGCTCGCGCGTACCGCGTTTCTAGGTGGTTCCGTTCACCGAGGGCGCTCCAACGCAATCATATGGTTTGCACGAATGCAACTCTTCGGAGTGTGGCTGTATGGCCGAGTGGTTACGGCGCTCACTCGGGACCTTGCGTACGCGGGTTCGAAACCCGCACTGGTTATATTTTTTTCTTAGTATCACGCTTTTCCCTTTTTTTCTCTCTCTCTCTCTGTTTGCCAGCGCGGTCGCTTGAACCCCGGCGCCACGGCGGCAGCCGTGGTGCCGGGCGCCGACGCGAAGCGGCGGTCGTCGGGGTGTTGCGGAGCGCAGCGTAGCAACACCCCAAATAAAAAAATACTGCTCCAGTCAGGTAGACTGCTCCCTCCCTGATAGTGAGATTATATTTGGATCATCAAAACAGTGATGCGTTTATAATACCACCGTTCCCAACAGCAGGCTAAGTCACCACCAGCCCAGCGTTTTCTCCGTCAACGCCTCCTCCGTTCCAACGGTACAGTGTACTAGAAAACGGCGGCGGCTCGAAACATGGTACGCGCGAGCGGCGCAGCGTGGCGCCAGCGGTCAAACGCTGTACCTACTACCAAATGGAAATACGCATCCCGTCCACAGCGGCCGCATTTCGATGGGGGCGAAATGCGAAAACGCCCGTGTACTTAGATTTAGGTGCACCTCAAAGAATCCCAGGTGGTCCAATTAATCCTCACGCCGTAGTGAGTCCCTCACTACGGCGTGCCTCATAATCAGATGGTGATTTTGGCGCGTAAAACCCTCTAATTTTTTTAGTAGCCGGCTCGCGTTCTGATTAATGTGCAGCAAGCGAGTCTGGTGGCAGCGGCGGCAGAAATCTGTCTTGAACCTATATCGGTGCTAAGATGCCCTTTTCGGCGGAAGACGCTGCCGCAAAGTTGGATTCCGTACCGGTTTAGACGCCAACGGTCTTAGTGTGAACGTGGCTTTAGCCCTGCCGTGCCTCGGCATGGCTGTCCACATGGCTGAGCACATACGCGGCCTACGTGCCATCTCTTGGAGGTAATCTGCGGCGGCTGCAAAGCTTAAGGGCGAGCATAGATGGCTGGTGGATTCGTTTCCGCTGTGTTTGCCCGCACCTATAGTGTTCAAGGTCGCTATCTCAAGCTCCGGAGTTACGTTGAGGCGAGAGGCAGTATGAAGCATTCCCCTCTCTCGCCTGAGCTGTTCATCAGGCCAGCGTTGTCACGATTGTCCGTTGTCATCGAGGGAAAATGTTCACGCTTGCCTGTGCGAGCGTGACACAATGCTTATTAATGTCATTAGTAAGCGAACGCTTGCTGTAGTTTATATGGCTGGTAAAAATACGAACCTTCGTGTAGTTGTCTAATACGTTGTTATCGCTAGCGCAACGCTTTGCCTTTTGGGGAGAAACTGCGACTATATTACATTGCATCCCTTGGTGCCATGAAATAGGTTTAGAATGCATACCTATAGAGAGAGCCCAGATTTGTCCCTGGTTTTAATTCTTTCGTATATATTTGTAGTTTCTATCAGGAAGCTGAATGTAATTTCCGAAATGACAAGAGAGGCGAAGGAAACGTCGATAATGTGATTGTTCCGTTTACTGCAAATTGTTTTCGACGGCGGAAAGCAGACAACATATAGATAATGGGAAAAACACGAGCGTGTACAGGTGTCCTGTCTGCTTCGCGTGCCGGAAGACACGGTACAGTAAACCGCACCAACTTGCCCAGCAACGAGTCATATTGAACCATTACTGGAGTTTCGAGGCGACCGCAATATCCACAATGGTGCCCGTCATATTTAATTCAAAATTACGAGCGTCAAACCTCTACCATGATACCTTCGTCCCTTGTAGAGGCACACACAATAAAGCACTATTTTTTTTTCTTTTGGCTCTAGTAAATGCGTAAGTATTTGTGGGCCCTGATCATGTGTTCGCTCATCGTACCATATTCAACTAGCACTGCTTTCGAATTCGCATGAAAATATATTTATTTTTCTGCCTAATATTTTTATTTTCATAGTGCCTGAATACAAACACATGTATTTTCTGCTGTCACGCGTTTTTTGACTCAACTGCCCTGTGGACAGTGTTTTTATTATTTCGTTTACAAGCCATGAGCAGTGCTGTTTGCATTTTTTTACAATTATACAGACGTCATTGCGTATAAGCCGGCACCGGCAGCATGTGAATATTGCTTCCTTAGAATATGATTGCGGTAGCAATTATATGGACACTTCAACCGGATTTCTGCCGTCGTCGTCGTATAAAGTGCAAGGGCGATGAAATCGTCGCCGCGCACCGTATGCGCGAGCGAAAGGCCGTGGGGGTATGGGAGGGAGGGAAGCGGGGCGACGCTGTGCCCCGGCACCAAAGGCGTATCTTGCAACCGGACGTAAGGGTAACTTGCTACTCAATCTCCCACGCGAAAGCAAGAAAGCGGGAAGGCAGCGCGGGAGGGAGAGGGCGGGGCGCGCCTTCTACTCTGTCAACAACTATGCTCGTACTTTGCCCGCGGCTGTGGTGGTCGCCCGCACCGTCTGTTATCTCTACACGGCTCTGACCTTTGTATGCGCTGTGCATTCTCCGCTCAGTTTCCGTTGAAGCGATAGACCGCACGGACCTTCGCCCGCTGCAGGCGGCTGCGCTTGCTGCCAGCGTTTTGACAGTCGTTTTCTGCGGTCATTCAGTGTGATCTATTCATGTTTGCTTGTGCGCGCTGACACCACGCTTGTTAATTCAGTTAGTAAGCGAATATGTTCAAGTTTATGCAGCCGATAAAACTACTATCCCTACTCCGAATAGCTCTCTACTAATTTGCTATCGCAATTGATGCTTCGCCTTTCGGGTGAAACTGCGACATTTTTTTTGTCACTGCTATACAGGGTAACAGGAAAAGTGCATATTTACGTGCTAACGTTCCAGCCGTGTTCAAGTTACCAAGTAAATATGCCTTGTTTCTTTAATTGTGCTCCATCTTGCTCAACCACGTGCGTGTCGCACGCACAGAACATTCTGTTGAGCAATATATATATATATATATATATATATATATATATATATATATATAGAGAGAGAGAGAGAGAGAGAGAGCGAAAGGCAGATGATGTCTCCAGTATCCTAAAGAGAGTCGACGTTCTGGTGTAAACGTCGTCTTATTTTCATTGTTCAACATTCACCTCTAACTCTTGGCGACCCAAGATAAACAGTCTCAAAAGCCAATGTTACCCTTTCAGCATGCCAGGTACTGGAGACATCAGCTGTCTTTCGCCTCTCTCTCTCTCTCTCTCTATATATATATATATATATATATATATATATATATATATATATATATATATATATATATGTGTGTGTGTGTGTGTGTGTGTGTGTGTGTGTGTGTGTGTGTGTGTGTGTGTGTGTGTGTGTGTGTGTGTGTGTGTGTGTATTAGAGACTTGTTTTGCCTTTTGTCTTATTTAGTTTTTTAAACATTCACCTCTTACTCTTGCATGACTCAAGTTACGCAGTCTCAGAAGGCAATGTTACTGTTTCAGCATGCCAGGTGACCGTGCACAAGCGATGCCACGACAAGTTCCTGGCCAAATGCCCGGGATCAGTCAAGGAGTCGCAAGCCACGCTGGTAAGAGTCTACTCCGCCGCAGATCCGAGAAAAGTTGCCGATTCTTCTGTGTACGCTCACCACGAACCAACGGACTCGTTGTTTCGTAAAACATATGTGTTACTCAAAAGTTCATTTCAGTCTCTCTAGCACTGCCGTTCAGTCTACACATGCATTCCCTTTGGTCTATAGAAATAAGCGACAAAAGGTAAAATGCTATAGGCCACAGACTGCGAATAAAGAGTCTTGTTTGCAGCGCAAGTGAATCATGACAATGATGATGATTGTGATGATGATAAAATGACAAGTCGCGATAGAAGTTGTAAACCGATTGATACAAAAGGACACGTGCTTATTAGCAAAGGTCAGGCGGACGAACAGAGTGCTAACCCCTACGTACGCTGCGGGCCAGGGCCATGCGAAGATTTACTGTATATGCAACAAACATTTGGTAGCATATGCATTAAGTCTACTTGCAGCCTAACAGCGTGATGGGGGATTTTAGTGTCGGTACCGTGGTAAATTCAGGGTAAGAACAACGGGACGCAAACGAACAGACAAACATAACACCATCAGATATAGACGTTTATAGACCATTGACATATTTTTTTTTAGAATGGACGAGTGGCATTCACATTGTATACAGAATATAGGGAATAATCGGTTTCAGGTGCAAACTAAACGTCTTATGGGTTGCCGTTGCCAAAAGAGCGATGTTGGTGCTTCTGAGAGCGCTTTACAAATGGTTTCAGTATGTTAAGAACAGCATGAGCAAAGGCTGCAGAAGTAGTTTCTAGAAATGATTTTTCCTGCTGTTTTGTAACAACCAAAGATTTTGATAAGTACTTAATGCAACTTTCACATTCAACGGAAGTGCAGGATGCATCGTGATTTCACCAAGCGAACAGATTACAGAAAACGGGGAGTTAAAATGGCAGTCTTTAGGATTAAACCACACTCGGTCGCTAACATTAAATTTTTTTTAATTTTAAGGGGACTACGTGAATGGAAGAATTCCACAAGTGGCTCTGCTAATGCAAAGACCACGAAAAGCGCCTTTAATATGCGCGAATAGGTCACCAGGGTCATTGACGTTCCCTATACCGGGGATGTTTCTGGCTCTCCCTGTGGATGTGTAAACTATTAGCACAGGGTTTCTCTTCTTTATTTTTTAAGGAGCACAGTTCACGGGGATATTCTCACATAATAACAGCTCTATCAGTTCGTGTCAGACCTCTTGTCCCACGAACATTCGCGACAGGTGCCTACCCGACGGTAAAGGCACCGGGTTCTTGTGGAAAACTGCTGTGATTTATGCTTCTTATGACGTCCTCTTATCGCGAGCTTCAGCCGCATTTGAGGATACACCGAGTCAAAAATACACCTAGAGGAAGTGCATTTGACTTACACGTAAGTACACCGGAGCGCTTGACTAAGGTAACCGTTAAACTGAACACTAATCATGTAATGAAGTCTCGCTCTGACAAAATTTTCCAGATGACAAGCATATGAATACACTACTTGAAACAACTGTCTATAGATTCGGGAACAAAAATGAAGCCTTGAATGACAGCCGCACTTCTTGCGACAGGCGAAACTATAAGGTATGAATGTCATCACTGGCGGATAGCTGCAGTGTCATCTAATATCGGGGATGAAAGTCTTGCGCCAGCCCTCTGGGGACCATCAGATTTCTTCCCCAACATTGTTCGATAGGTCTTCTTTTATA
>NC_051163.1:114516494-114543442 GCF_013339745.2 Dermacentor silvarum
GTCGACCCCACGCCAACCGTCATTCTGGCACAACCGCGCGACCCCGGCACCTTTTCCGGCACTGACAACACGGATGTTGAAGACTGGCTTCAACTATATGAGCGGGTGAGCAAGAGCAACCATTGGAACCAGACCGCCATGCTGGCTAATTTGATCTTCTATCTCGCGGGAACGGCACTCGTCTGGTTTCAGACCCACGAAGAGGAACTTACCACCTGGGACATTTGTAAACAGAAGCTCACGGATTTGTTTGGCAAGCCTGTTGGACGTCAGCGCGCCGCTCAAAAAGACCTCGCTTCGCGTGTCCAGACGTGCACTGAGTCCTACCTCACATACATCCAGGACGTGCTCGCTCTGTGCCGCAAAGTGGATCCGAGAATGTCCGAAGCTGATAAGGTCGCACATGTCATTAAGGGCATAGCAGATGACGCCTTTCACCTCCTCGTCTTTAAGAATTCTTCTACTGTACAAGCCATCATTACCGAATGCAGGCGGTTTGAAGAAGCCAAGAGCCGCCGCATTGCCCACCCGTTTCCCCGCCTCCCCAACACGGCTGCTACGTCCACCTGCGAAGACCTCCGCAGTCTGCCCACACCCAATCGCTCTGATGACATCGTCCACATCATCCGGCGTGAAATCGAGGCCGCATCTCCTATCCAAACCCCAACCCTTGGCTCCGACAATTGCCAGTCCACCGTTTCCCTGATCCAGACCGTCGTACGCCAGGAATTGGCCAACGTTGGCTTGATGAATGTCTGCTCCGTTAATCGGCCTGACTACGCTTCGTCCGCCTCTGCCATGCGCCCTCGCAACATGAATGCCCCTCCGCGGTATCGCAACCCGACTGAATGGCGCACTCCCGACGACAGGCCAATATGCTTCACTTGTGGCCGTATCGGTCACATTTCACGTCACTGCCGCTCTTCGTGGAATTCGACCCCTTGGCCCTATCTGCCATCCGACCGCCCGCCTCATGCTGCTTCTCGCTTCCCACCGCGCATGCAACCAGTAACTCCTGGCGACTCCTCTCGGCCCGCCCGCTCTAGCCGCTCTCCTTCGCCACATCGCCGCTCCTCCCGCTCGCCCCCATCGCGTCGGTCACCGTCGCCCAGCTCCTTCCGGCGCACGCTTTCGGAAAACTAACAGGTGCAGCACCTAGAGGTGATGCTGCTATACCGCCCCGACGCCAAAATCCTCTTCTGACCCTGCCTACAAATCGGAACCTCATCAAAGTGAACGTGGATGGTGTACCTGTTACGGCTCTGATTGACACTGGCGCGCACGTATCTGTCATGGGTGCTCAGCTTCGCCATCGTCTCAAGAAAGTCCTCACTCCTGCCCCGTCGCCTGTGCTCCGAGTCGCCGACGGGGGAACGCCGGCCGTTATTGGCATGTGTCCAGCTCGTGTGAGTGTCGCCGATCATCATACTTCTGTTTTATTCTATGTCCTAGAACACTGCCCTCACGACCTAATCCTGGGACTTGACTTTCTCTCAGCCCATTCCGCCTTGATAGACTGTTCTGCTGGTGTTGTGCAACTCGCTCTACCTGTTGCTATTGATCCCCCCGATAGTGCTCCGATCCGGCTATGTTCCACAGAGCATATTCGCCTCCCTCACCTTGCCGTTACCTACATAGGTGTTTCACCCGTTCCGCCCATTCCAGACGGTGACTACATCGTATCTCCTAATCCGGATGTCCTGCTCTCGCATAACGTCGCATTTCCTCACACCGTCATTACCATTACGGACAACACGTCCTGTCTTCCGCTAGTGAACTTTGGACTTAGTGCACAAGTTCTCCCGCGCGGCATATCACTTGCGCAAATCACGCCGGCCGAAGACTACCAGATTTCGGGTTTAAATGCTGACGACTCCTCGTGTGCAACTCTTGCTGTGCCTCCTGCCCCTTCAGACTTGAATGCCCTAATGAAAATGATCGCGCCCGACCTTCCGCCCCAGTGTGCCAATGAACTACGTTGCCTCCTTGCCTCGTACTGGGACTTATTCGACCTTGGAGACCGTCCTCTCGGACAAACATCTGTTGTGAAACATCGCATTAACACCGGGGATGCGAGCCCAATCCATCGGCGACCCTACCGCGTCTCTCCTACCGAGCGAGACATCATCCAACACGAAGTTGATAAGATGCTTTCTCGTAACATCATTGAACCTTCTTGTAGCCCATGGGCATCCCCTGTTGTCCTAGTTAAGAAAAAGGACAACAGTTGGCGATTTTGCGTAGATTATCGGCACCTAAACAAGGTAACCAAGAAGGACGTCTATCCGCTACCACGCATTGACGATGCCCTTGATTGCCTCCATGGAGCACAATATTTTTCGTCCATAGACCTTCGCTCCGGGTACTGGCAAATTGCCGTCGATGACATGGACCGTGAGAAAACGGCTTTTATTACTCCCGACGGGCTCTATCAGTTCAAAGTCATGCCTTTCGGGTTATGTAATGCCCCAGCCACATTTGAAAGAATGATGGACGCCCTCCTACACGGTTTCAAGTGGTCCATCTGCCTCTGTTACTTGGACGATGTGATCGTTTTTTCTCCCACTTTTGCGACGCACCTCGAACGCCTATCGACGGTCCTATCTGTTTTTCGTCGGGCGGGGCTACAACTCAATTCGTCCAAATGCCACTTCGGTCGTCGTGAAATTTCTGTGCTCGGACATCTCGTCGATTCTTCGGGTGTCCGTCCTGATCAAGATAAAATCCGGGCAGTGAAAGACTTTCCCGTGCCCACGTGCGCCAAGGACGTTCGCAGCTTCTTGGGCCTCTGCTCCTACTTTCGTCGGTTTGTCCGCAATTTTGCGGACGTTGCACGCCCTCTTACTCAGCTCCTCAAGAAAGACGCTGCCTTCATTTGGGGCTGTGAGCAAGCTCGTGCTTTCACTGAGCTGATCCGGCTGCTTACTTCCCCTCCCATTCTCGCTCACTTTGACGCGTCAGCTCCAACAGAAGTTCGTACCGATGCCAGCGGCCATGGTATTGGAGCTATCCTGGCCCAGAAACAACAAGGACAAGACCGTGTTATTGCTTACGCCAGCCGCCTTCTTTCCCCTGCAGAGCGCAAATATTCCATCACTGAGCGCGAGTGTCTGGCTGTCGTTTGGGCAGTGGGAAAATTCCGCCCCTATTTGTACGGCCGGCAATTCACAGTCATTACTGACCACCATGCTCTGTGTTGGCTTTCATCTCTGAAAGATCCTTCTGGGCGCCTTAGCCGATGGGCTCTGCGCCTTCAAGAATACAACTACTCAGTTGTATACAAGACAGGCCGGTTACACCAAGATGCGGACTGCTTGTCGCGCCATCCTGTCGACCCACCTGACGTTTCTATGGCCGGCATTCCTGTCACCGTTCTCTCTTTGAGTGCTTTTGACGATATCGGAGCGGAACAACGCCGGGACGACTTCTTAAAAGACCTTATTCAACGGCTGACTTCAACGACGCCCGACCCTTCCCTTCGAATGTTTGAACTCCACGATGGCATCTTGTACCGCTGTAACATGCGCCCTGACGGCCCTGACCGACTCTTAGTTGTCCCTTCGCATCTGCGCCGGACTGTTCTCGCCCAGCTTCATGATGTGCCGACTGCCGGTCACCTTGGCGTGTCACGGACTTACGACCGCGTTCGTCGGCGCTTTTTTTGGCCTGGTCTTTACCGTGACGTCTGCCGTTATGTCGCTGCGTGTGACCTTTGTCAACGACGAAAAAAGCCGACCACGCTCCCTGCTGGCCGCCTTCAACCACTTGACGTGCCTTCAGAACCATTCTTTCGTGTAGGCGTTGATCTTTTAGGCCCTTTTCCTACGTCTGTTTCGGGAAATAAGTGGATTGCTGTAGCAACAGATTACGCCACCCGATACGCAATCACACGGGCTCTTCCGACAAGCTGTGCAACCGATGTCGCCGATTTTATACTAGAAAACGTCATCCTTCACCACGGTGCCCCTCGACAGCTCCTTACCGACCGAGGCCGCTACTTTCTTTCGAAAGTTGTTAATGACATTCTACACTCGTGCGCGACTAAACACAAACTTGCTACTGCTTACCATCCACAAACGAATGGTCTAACCGAGCGTCTCAACCGGACCCTCACTGACATGCTATCCATGTATGTCTCCGCTGACCATCGCGACTGGGACGTTGCATTACCATTCGTTACCTTTGCCTACAATTCTTCTCGCCACGATACCGCAGGCTTCTCTCCATTCTTCCTCTTGTTTGGCCGCGACCCTACGCTACCTTTCGACACCCTCCTGCCTGATAGGCTGTATTTCACATCAGAGTACGCCCGGGACGCCATAATCCAGGCACAAGAGGCACGCCATATTGCCCGACGTCGACTTGTGGACTCGCAGGAAAATCAGCGGCGCTTATATGACACCCGCCATCGTGACGCCCACTACACACCGGGCGCCCTGGTTCTCCTTTGGTCTCCGTCGCGACGCGTTGGCCTCTCGGAGAAGTTGCTTTCACGCTACTCTGGTCCTTACCGCGTCTTGCGTCAAGTAACCGACGTCACCTACGAAATCGCCCCTCTTGACCCCACCGTGGCTCAGCCTCGTTCCGACGTAGTCCACGTCGCGCGTCTTAAGCCGTATCACTCGAACGCCTCCTAACCAGCACCGGGTCGGTGCTTCAGCCGCCGGGGGTCATGTGACAGAGCGATGAAGAAGACGTTTTGAGAGCACTTGAAGAAGACGAAGCTCGGGACTTCGCGTGCTTACTATGATCTTGTCAGCCGCTGCCGGTCTTGTAAATACACTGTAAATACATTTCTTATTCCTTTTCCCCGTAACAATATTATAACTCGCACGTCTTTTTCATTACATTAAACGAATTTATGCGGCGTGTGCGACAAAATCTGGCAGCACGCAACTCTGGGCGTCGCATAATCGCATTGTTGACATCGCACCATGTGAAATGGCCGTTGCGAATTTCACATCTGCGAAAATCGCAGCTGCGAAAATCGCAGTGCAAAATCGCACCATGTGAAACAGCCTTCACTCGTACATACAGCGTTCGGCGGCGCGCGGCGACGATTTCATCTCTATTGACGTCATACGGAACCTCACGGCGACGGCAGAAATCTGCTTTGGAGTGTCCATATAATTGCTATCGCAATAAAATGAGTGCACTTGTGGATACCGGCGCCGATTACTCAATTATTGCGATAGCAATTATATGGACACTCCAAAGCGGATTTCTGCCGTCGGCGTCGCCGTCGCCATGACGTCCCGTGTGACGTCAACGGCGATGAAATCGTCGCCGATGATGATAAGTGGTTCTTGAGGGAAAGGGAAAGGTTGGCGCTATCTTCTGCAGCCCTTGAGGGAGCACGGCTCAGCGCCAACGTCGCCGCGCTCCGGACGGTGTATGTGCGAGTGAAAGAGCGCAAGGGACGCGCGCTTTCACGGGGAGCGAATGCACGTCGGAGAGCAAACGCGTGTTCTGCGCCGTGCTCCCTGAAGGGCTGCAGAAATAAGCGTCTCTTTCCTCCTTTTTCTTAGTGGCAAACTGGCGAGCGTTCTGAAAAAATAAGTTGCAGTGGCTTAACTCGGCTATGTCAGGATATACGTAGCGTTAGCAAAGGTTCAGCCGATTATTCTTAGCTTTCCTGGTTGTCTCCTACGCTCAACCGCTGATTGCCAGGCAACTACTTCGGGATCCGATGAGTCAAGCTTCTCCGTTCTTCTGCGCTGTTGAGCAGCATTCGCGCCTTCCTTCTCCATGGCTATACCACACTGGCAAACGCCAGTCAGAAGCGCAGCGGCTCCAGCGCAGTGTCAGACGGCGACTCCACAGCGAGCGCGCGCCGGCGCCAGTGCGTCTACCACGATTACGACGTCACTCCTCTGGAATGCGCAGACCGGCGGCGGTGAGTCGCGCGTGGCGGCGGCGGAGTGCGCGAGAGGTGCCGGCTCCGGTGGCTCCGGTGAGCAAGCCGACGACAAGACGGTGAAGCCATTGTAGAAGGCAACATTTCTATGCTGCTGACTCAAGGTATTTGTGTGGAACTTCGTGTGGAACTTCGTGATCGCCAGACAGCGGTCCTCATTACCAACCTTACCTTTGAGCATCGGCACATTTTTCATGGCACTGCCGTCGCCTACGCCGAACCATCAACGGACATCGTCGAGTGCTTTGCTTCTGAAGTGGGCACATACGATGCTTCGCTCAGAGACATCGATGTAAACTCCAAGCTTATGGACGACGAAAAGAGCGCACTGCAGGAACTCTTCAACGAGTTCCGCGCGTGCTTTGCTCGGTCTACTAAGCTGGGCCAAACGCTAATCACGAAGCACCGAATAACGACATCCGACGACGCACGCCCCATCAAACAATAGCCCTATCGTGTCTCACCGAAAGAACGTGAGGCAATTCAAGCCCAAGTCAAGGAGATGCTAGATGATGGTGTCATTCAGCCTTCGCACAGTCCGTGGTTCTACCCGGTCGTTCTTGTCGCGAAAAAAGACGGAACGCTTCGTTTCTGTGTTGATTATCGACGCATCAATGACGTTACCACAAAGGACGTGTACCTTCTACCACGTATCGATGACTCTTTAGACAGGTTGCGGCGAGCTAAGTATTTTTGTCTCTCGATCTAAAGAGTGGTTACTGGCAAATTGAGGTAGATGAACCAGACCGCGAAAGAACTGCTTTCGTCACTTCATATGTCCTTTACGAATTCAGAGTACTTCCTTTCGGCCTCTGTTCGGTACCAGCAACTTTCCAGCGAATGATGGACCCTGTTCTCGCTGGTCTGAAGTGGCAAAGCTGCCTCGTCTACCTCGACGACGTAGTTGTTTTTTCGGCGACATTTGACAGCCACCTGAAACGACTGCGGCAAGTTCTTGAAGCCATCCGATCAGCTAACCTTACCCTTAAGCCTGAGAAGTGTTATTTCGGCTACAATGAGCTGATGTTTCTGCGACATGTGGTCTGCGCGGAAGGCGTTAGCCCCGATCCCGCGAAAGCTGCCGCTGTAGCGACGACAGACCGATAAGAAAGGTGTCCGACGCTTCCTGGGCCTTTGCGCATACTAGCGGCGTTTCATCGAAAATTTTTCGAAGATGGCGCAGCCACTGACTCGACTCACGAGGGACGATGTATAGTTCATCCGGACCTCAGAGCAAGAGACTGCTTTCACCGAGCTTCGACAGCGCCTGGTGTCAGCACCAGTTTTGGCCCACTTTGACGAGGATGTGGACACGGAAGTTCATACTAACGCCAGTAACGTTGGTCTTGGTGCGGTGCCTGTACAACGGCAGGAAGGCATTGAAAGAGTGATCGCTTACGCAAGTCGCACACTATCGCGTGCCCAGAAGTACACCACCACGCAGAAAGAGTGTCTTGCCGTCGTATGGGCGCTGGCCAAATTTCGACGGCCGCCCATTCAAAGTTGTAACCGACCATCACTCGTTATGCTGACTTGCAAACCTTGCGCGACCCTTCTGGACGACTGGCACGGTAGAGTCTACGTTTGCAGGCGTACGACGTGACCATCGTGTACAAGTCGGGCCGCATACACGAAGAGGCTGACGCACTCGCTCGCGCCCCTATCGACACTACCGACCAAGACATTGAGGACGACGGCGCGTTTCTTGGGGCCGTAAGCGTTACTGATCTGGCCACACGGCAGTGTGCAGACAACGCACTAAGACCTATATTTGAAAATCTAGAAGGAAGATACCCATCAATACCACGCAGTGGCACACCGACGGGGGTGGGGGTTTCGGGTGTTGTAACCCTCGCCCCTGAGGCCGAGTTAGACCCCCCCCCACGCGTCCGGCCCCACCAGTCCAATGTGTACCTTCAGTGTTCTGTTCACATTGTCATTACAATTCAGGAGGTGGCTTGAGGTTGAATTCTCCTGAATAACAAAATCACTCTATCACCGCCTTGTATTTATTCATTCACTCCTAAATTACTTTGACTAAAACGCTGACGAAATTAAAATCGTCATCATCCTTGGTGTCATTATTATTACAATTATTAGGCATTTTATTTGCTGTTGGATTCCTATTTGCTGTTGGAATCCTGGGTGCGCTGGCATATCCTGGGCGCGCGGCATATTACTCGAGGATTGTCGCCTTTGTGTTTGCGACATGGCGTCTTGTACAAGAAGAACTCCGCTGCCAACACCAAGACCTACGTTTTGGTTATTCCACAGAACTTCGAGCCGAATTTTTGTTCGCCTGTCATGACGAGCCTCCGTCTTGCCATTTGGGTATAACGCGAACACTTGCTAGAGTGCGCAAATCCTACTATTGGCCGAAACTTGCCGATTGTGTTAAGCGGTACGTCCAAGCCTGCCATGAATACCAGCGCCGAAAGTCGCCAGCTGTGAAGCCTGCGGGATTGCTGAATTCAATTGACCCACCTGAAAAACCTTTCGACCAGGTCGGCATGGATCTTCTGGCAACAGGCTGATAATTGTCGCCACAGACTATTTAACGCGGTATGCTGAGACAAAGGCGCTGCCTCGAGGCACAGCTTTAGAGGTTGCCCAGTTTCTCATGCAGAGCATCGTCCGACGGCATGGCACCCCATCTCATGTCATCACACACCGAGGCAAAGCCTTTACAGCACAGCTCATTGACATTTTTAAACTCATCTGCACGACCCATCGAAGGACAACCGTCTATCTAGGACTTCGCAACACTGGACAGATCTTTCAGCGGTTTATGGGCGGTGTCTTACGCGGTCTTGACTTTTGCCACGTTTACCTGGACGAACTGCTTATCGCTAGCGCCACTCCATCTGAACACGAGGAACGCCTGCGAACCGTTTTTCGACGTCTCTCTGCGCAAGGCATTGTCGTCAATGCAGCAAAATGCCAGCTTGGTGTGGCTGAACTGACCTACCGGGGCCACACTATATCGAGTGCCGGAATTCGCCCCCCCCCCCCCCCCCCGGAAAAGTTCGAAACTCTGCGAGAATTTCCGAAACATAACACTAAATGGCAGCTCCGCGAGTTTCTTGAACTGGTGAACTTCTATTGCCGTTTTGTACCTCAGTGCGCGGCTATCTTGCACCCTCTACACAGACTACTAGCAACTGCGGAGAGCACAGTGGCAACCCTCATTTGCACTGACGAAGCATGCAACTCTTTCCAACGAGTCAAGGAGGCTTTGGAAAACGCTAATTTGCTCGTGTATCCGCAGCCAGGCATACCGCAGTGCATCATGGTCAATGCCTCAGACACAGCTATCGGCGCAGTGCTACAGCAACTGAGCAACGGAGTCTGACGCCCGACATCTTACTTCTCGAGAAAGCTTACCCCTTAAAAAGAGCACTACAGAACTTTCGGCCGAGAGCTGCTTGCCATCTATGCCGCCATCCGGCATTCTCGTCACTATCTGGTAGGCGTGGATTTCTTTGTGCTCATCTCTCACGTACGCCCTGAGTCTCCCGACATCGGACAGAGGAACTCGCACTGCCCGTGAGCTATGTCAGATGTCTTACATATCCGAGTTCACTACAGACATCCGACATGTGAACGGCGTCAACAATGTGGTCGCAGACGCCGCCCTGTCACGCAGTCCTGTCGGCGCCCTTAGCCTTTCCGAGGGAACTGATTTGACTCAGCTGGTGGCAGCCCAACAAGGAGATCAAGAACTCAGTCAGTTGCTGACAACAGGAACCACGCTGAAGTTGCAATGGCTACCTGTGTCCGGCTTCAAAGACCGAGTGTGCTGCGGCGTATCAGTGGACAACACTCGTCCTTTCATTTTTTCTGCCCTTCGTCGTACCGTCTTCCAGTCGCTGCAACAGCTGGCACATCCCGGTGTTCGGGCCACACAAAAGCTAGTTACGGCAAGGTCCGTCTGGCCATGTATAAATCAAGACGTCCGGCAGTGACGTTCGTCCAATCGACATCATCGGCCCTGGTAACATCACCAGACGCACCCTGGTGACGCCACGACGACCGCTAGGGATACCCGAAAGGCTTAGAGAGGAGCACGCTATTGTTTTTTAATTTTGTGGTGCGCCCGCGGCGCGTAGCGGTGCAGAGTTTGGCAGCGTTAATCGAGACGGTATTATGAACTCGATGCGAGTGTTTACTTGAAATGTTCAAAAATATTGGAGGTGGTTTAGGGGCCCTTTAAGGGCATAGAAAGGCGACTGCAAAACAGCGAATTAGGGTTTAATTTATCCTACATGCGTAATGGACAAATGGTGCAACAGAATGTTCCTGGACTGATGTATGCGGACGACGTAGTGCTGCTAGCAGACAATGCAAGAAATTTACACAAACAAGCGAATATCTGTCGCCACGCAGCAACAAATCTAGGCCTCAAGTTTGGCACAGAGAAATCGGTAGTTATAATATTTAATGAAGAGACGAGAAATTACGTGGTGTCAATTCAACAGCAAGTCCATACTCATAGTCAAGCAATATAAATACGTCGGGGTATACATAAACGAAGGAAAACTTACTCAAGCACCCACCAAGATGATCTAAAATAAAGGGGAAGCGGAATGCAGCAAGAATGAAACAGAGCACTGTGGGGCCACAATAAGTATGAGGTCGTGCGTGGAATCTGGAAAGGTTTAATGGTGCCAGCTTTTTCGTTCGCAAATGCCATTCTATGCTTGAAATCGGATATCATGTCGAGGTTGGAAGTTAACCAAAGATTGGTATGCCGGTTGGCTTTGGAAGCCCACGATAAACCACAAATCAGGCAGTGCAGGGTGACATGGGTTGGGCCTCTTTTGAAGTCAGAGACGCACAGAGCAAAATTAGTTTTGAAGAAGGACTCAGGAACATGGATGAAAATAAATGTGCGGCTAAAGTGCTCAAGTATCTGTACTTGAAAAGCATGCACACAGGAAAGATGTCAAGAAAGTTTGCCACCAAGTACAGAGGAGTTGAAACTGTAAATACATAGACAACCAGGAGTCATCAGAAAGAAAGTGAGAGAAACAGAGACAATTAATTGAATGCAAAGAATGGAAATAAAAAAAAACTGTCAGCCCTTCCACTGGGGTGGAGATGGAAGGCCAGTGAAGCTGTACTATGGTAGGAATTATGTATTTCCAATCATGACTAGTAGGATGTGATGGTGTATTTGGTTATTTGAACTATTAAAGAATGAGAAATATTAAATGTGATCCGGTGGTTTTCGTTTATTTAGTGACCACAGGGACCATGGGCGTATGGTCGCTACGCAACACCGCCATAGAGTGTACGGCAAAGGTTGGCACGTTCTTCATAAACACGTCACCAACGCCGCGCGCGTTCGCTGCGAACGCGGGCAAAACGCCACCGCCGCCGACAACAGTTGTGCGCGTTGTTTTTGTGACCGCACACAACCAACGCCTCCTAAAAAACTTTTTTTGGCGAGGCGTCGACACAACCACTGTCAAAACGTTGGCTACGCGAGGGAACGGCTAAACGCCGTTGTCGACACTGTTAAGGAGACGCGGGCGAGAGCCCAGAGAGAGTCGGCGGCACCAACGGGCGGCACAGGCGCCAGAAGCCGGCAGGGCTGTGCGCATGCGCCGCAGTGGGAGAGCGGGCACGCACACGCACAGTCTAGGGTGCCTCGATGCCCTCCTCGCCCACCGATGCCCTCCTCGCCCACCGATGTTCTTCCACTGGGAAGCCGCGTTTGCTCACCGCCATGCGTTCGCTCCCCGTGAAAGCGCACGTCCCTCGCCCTCGCGCGCTTTCACTCGCACATGAAGCATACGGCCAATGAGAGTTTTCGTCTATTGCCGGACGTGACCATCGAAGAGTGGGCCCTAAACAGCTTCGCTGTAAAAAGGACCACGGAGATTTACAAGAATGAGAATCATTACGCATTGCATAATGTTTTTTCTAGAAGAAAATAATATTTTGTCTCCCTTCCAGCACGGTTTTCCGAAAGGCCTCTCGACTACCTCCCAACTTGTCAACACTCTTCATCTGTCGCAATAGCACTTGATAAGGGCGACCAAATAGACGCTATCGTCTTAGATTTTAGAAAAGCCTTCGACTTTGTCTGTCATGGTAAACTACTCATGAAACATTGTAACATTGACACTGGCAGCTACCTTGAGGGATTTATAAAATACACCACTGTCGGAGGACCTCTTGCTAGGTGCAGGGCCACAGAGTTGGCAGATGATAGAGACAATGCGTGCTTTTTCACGTTTCTTAAGCGACACGGGCCTGGACTCACGCTTGTGATAACATTTATGCAATGTGTCCTTTCACCTCGTTCCTCCCATTATCGTCCCCCATTGTGACCTTCTTTCTTCCCCTTCCCTTACGTAGAGTAGCAGGCCAGATGTTCCATTTTCCGGCTGACCTTCTACATTTTCCAATCATTAAACTGCTTCTTCTTGGCCTACCCATTAACTTCATAATTTGGATTCGATCTTACCTCACCAACCGGAAACAGCTTGTCCAGGTCGAGAGATGCAGCTCTGAGGTTCTGCCTGCAACCTCGGGAGTTCCCCAGGGTTAGTGTCCGTTGCCCTGCCTTGTTTCTTATCTTCATCAATGACAGCGTTTTATCAGTTGACACTTCCGCCATAAACATAAAGCTGTTTGAATACGACTGCACTCTTTACAAGCCAATTAAAAGTGAAAAGGACCGAGAGTGCTTGCAGAACAACCTCAATTCTCTTTCCGATTGGTGCAACATGTGGTCGCTGGAGTTAAACATTTAAAAATCAGTCTTTATGCGTATCTCGAACAAAATTAGCCCTTTTTCATCTAGGTACACCTTCAATATTAATACCCTGATCGGAGTCAGTAATTTAAATATTTGGGGTCAAGATTACAAATAGACTATTATGGGGTAGCCATATTGACGACGTTTGTTCCCCCGCTTCTAGAAAACTAGGATTTCTTAGACATAAACTAAAAAAAATATGCGCCATCTCAGATCAAACTTCTTGCATATAATACTTTCATTCGACACCGTCTAGAGTACGCATGCATGGCCTGGGACCCATATTTTAAAAGGAATGTTAATAAACTAGAAATTGTCCAAAGGAGAGCAGTAATATTCATCTATAACGCGTATCACAATCTTGATTCCCCTTTATGGTGGTGGTGGTAAACATTTATTGTTTGTGAGCCTTATGTAACAAAACTAGTTGTGAGGGGGCTCAGGAGCGCGTAGGGTGGCCGGGAGTTTGTGGCCCTCGGCGACCCTTAAAGCCCAGTCCACCAGCCGTATTAGGTCGGCTGGGTTCGAGCTAGACACCACGGTCTCCCATCCCTCGACGTCGGTGAGTTGCCACTCAGAGGGCGGCTGGAGCTTAGGGATATCAACATTATGTGCTGAAAGTTGGCTCTAGGTGCGCCGCAGAGCGTGCATTCCTGTCGATATAGGCCTGGATGAACCAGAGCGAGAAAAGCTGAAGAGAGGAAGGTTTGTGCCTGAAGGTTTGCTGGCATTTGGTTAAGGATTTGTGTGGGGGAAGGATATGTTAACCGCATTTCGCTGTAGTAGAGGGTAATCTCATGATATTTGCTGCCAATCGGTCTCTGGCGTTGTCCAGGTCACCGGACGGCGTGGCTCGGTTGAAGGCTACTCGAGCGACGGAATTGGCCATCTCGTTGCCTGGATGGCCCGCGTGCGCGGGCACCCAGATGAGCGTAACTGGTCACTGATGGCTACTAACAACATTCCACTCTTGAAACAGCGTAGAGCTATTGCGAGGCTCAAGTTTTATTTCCTGCTCCGAAATCGGCAGTTTAATATTGATCCCGGTCAATTCATTTCCCCTTCTTCTTCCCGGCACACCAGACATTGTCACAATCATGATTCGACACCAAACTTTGCGCATAACCTTTTGAAACACTCGTTTTTTCCGCGATCTATTATCGAATGGAACGCACTGCCTTGAAATGTTTTTCCAGAACGTGGCTTTCCTGACTTCGAAAAGCACATGCATCTTTCGTGTAAACTACACTGTTGTTATTGCTATAGTATACATTATGACAACGCATTATCTAAGTTGTGTTTTCTTTACCCTTGTCTGCATAAAACTGTTGATTGTGCTTAAACTGATTGTCTATAAATTGTTGATGTGTTTGCTCTACACTTGTGGACATAAAACTGTTGATACATAGTTGTGCAAATTTTTTCTACAGATGTATATTTAATCATCTTTGTTAGTGTCTGCTTGTCTTTAGGTAGCAATGTTTATTATAACCTGTTGTATAACTTGTTCATTTCTTTCACTATGTTCCCTTTTTTGCTCCTCCTGCTTGGTCTTCAGACTGCAGTATGTAATAAATAAATAAATAAATAAATAAATAAATAAATAAATAAATAAATAAATAAATAAATAAATAAATAAATAAATAAACTATAAATGAAATTGCAGATTCTATAGCCAAGGCATCGATAAGCGGCCCTATTCTCCCGTATTGTCTGTTGACTGCTCATGTCCCTGCTGCTAGATTATGCAGGAGTGTCATTATACCGGCAGTGTCAGGCTCCGCAATAACTAAATGTGTGGAGAACCGACATCTTTTGTACACTTGGCGCATGGATTTTGGCCAAACACACCAATTTGGAGTGTGAATTGCGAGGCTGCGCTGCTGTATACCTACATTAAACTTTTATCTACAGAGGTCTACTCTGGTCCCCTCATTCTGTGGCGAAGCGAAGACAACAGGCAATTCTTTGTTGTCTTTTAGGCGTTTTACAGCAAAGCTCTATACCTCTATTAGCCAAGAAAATTTTCATGTCGGAGTAAGCAAAAAACGCCAGGTTGAAAATTGAATACGAACAGCATATCTCCTTTGAAATCAGGCATGCAGCGTACAGCTCAGCACTCGTTTTCAAAGGAAAAACCCTAAAACAAGCATCAAAACCACATGATGGATGTAAGGCGCATTTGAACAATCGGAACACCCTCCGACGCCTTCCGGTAAAGATTGGGTTTGCAGCTGCTTGGAAAAGGGGCTGACGTCATTCAAAACCCTCGTGAAACCAGTGTCTCTGGTGTCACTAATTGTAGAGCCACGTGTGTGAATTCAAGTGACGTCAAAATGAGTAATCGTTGTGGTTGTCGTTTACAGCGTTCCTTCTCTCGCGTGAGTTTCCCGGTAAAGATTACGGTTGCGGAAGCTACTCCGAGTGGAAAAACATAGAAAACAGCATAGAAATCACGTAGTGACGTCATCACGGTCTAGCAACTCATTCAGTTCATTCCAGGCTACCATGGGTAGACCACGAAATATAAAGAAGCCAAAAGAACAGCGTGAACATAAATTAATAAGCGAACATAAAGTTGTGCAGTAATCAAGGGTGTGGTTAAGTACATTTCACTTGTCTCTGGTTCCACTCTTTGTATAGTCACGTGTGTGAATTCAAGTGACGTCGCAATGGGTAATCGTTGTGGGTGTCGTTTACAGCTTCGCTGTCTAACCACCTTCACAGCGTGGATTGGAGCCACAGTTTTTTGTGTAATACGAAAACGATAACTGCAAATAGCGCTTCGCAATATTGGCCTGGTTTTATCTGTACCTATGATCCTATCTTTTGGAGCCTCTATTATTGGGGTCAGTCACAGAAACGTTCGCTTGGCAATCAATAATTAGCTGATTGAAGCTAATCGATTACCATGACTGATCGTTCAACCTCGTCACCGTTGTTTTATTTATTTACTATTAGTTTACTTATTCATGGATTTCTTCTGACTGCTTCTTACCTGTGAAAAACGTTTTACTTTCTAAATGACAACGTTCAAATTGTTAATTCCCTTCTTTTTATACACATAATTTAACCACCCGATTCATGGCCAATATCCCACTTTGAGTATGCGCCCGAACCACTCAGATCAACAACAACAACAGCAGCAGGAACAACATCAATCAGTGGTATCGCTCTGCCCTGTGGTATAGAGCTACCGAAGCTTCCTGTATATATATCCCCTTTAAATATTCTTCCCCGTAATATTTTGTGAGTTTCCTGGGGCTGGGTTAATACTTTAGACGGTTCATTAAGAACTTTGCCGACGTCACTCGTCCCCTTACAGATCTCCTCGAGAAGGGCGTTAGTTTCTGTTGGGGACACAAACAAGCGGAGGAATTTTCTACGCTTACTGCTCGCCTCATACATCCACTCATTTTGGGTCTTTTGATCCATCTGCCTACACGGAAGATCGCATTGATGCAAGTGGCCTCAGCATAGACGCTATCTTTTCCCAACATCAACAGGATGCAAATCGCGTAATCGCGTATGCCAGCCGTCTTCTCTCAGCCTCAGAGCGGAATTACTCAATAACCGAACGTGTGTATCGCTGTCGTTTGCGCCTTGCTAAGGTCCACCCTTACCTGTTCAGCCAACTTTTTCTGTCGTCGCAAATCACCATGCTTTATGCTGGCTCTTCTCGCTCGAAGACCCAACATGGATGCTGGGCTTTACGCTTGCAAGCGTACACATTCTCTGTGTACTATCAATCGCGCGATCCTCGGAAAAACACAACCATTCCCTCTGCCTGTTCTTACTCCAAGACGACACCTTATAGTGGTGCAAGTGTTGGAAGGGCTGTATTCCGCCATTCGAGGTCGCCACTGCAGAGCCGTAGTCCAGAGGGCCCAAGCGCGCCACCCCAAAACAACCATCGATCAGGATTGCGGAGAGAGTAATTTTTGCTTACATAAATGTTGTGAGTATCTGAGCCCTAAAATTTGGCAAAGTTTCATCCTATGGTTTTTCAGCGTACGATATTCCAATGCAATTTTTTTTGAAGCAGGTTGCCGTCTACTTCTCTCTCAGGCTGTCGATATTTGTTGCAATGTCATATGTACCTGGAAGCAAGAATTCAGCCCTTTTCTAAACATTGCAAAAATATAGAATGTAAAAATATATTATCATAATATAGGAAAGACCCCATGAATTGTATTCTCTGTCAATTTAAACTGTTTCAATTGCAGCCGCATACTTGGAGAGTGCTTTGGATCGTGATCCGAACCACTGCATTCTTATACTTTGAAGTAGCGCCTAACTAAATACGAGAGAACAGCAGCTGACTGCAGGTTTCGTCTGTTATGGAGCAATGTTCTCCTTCTATGCCGTTTTTCAAATGATTCTGATTCTGATGAGCACTTTTTGTATTCAATTGCCGATCTCCAAAATAAATAAAACAATTGTTTAGAAATTCCGTTTCGCCAGCTTCAGCTTACCCTATCTCCAGTTATGTTCTATGGGGCGTCTTCAATGGGACCCAATGGCTTATGAATGCTTGTATTGACAGTTATACCTTTATCTGAGGTGTCAACCCTTAGAAAAATTTTTGTAGAAAGTCTATATAAAGTGTGTAGACATTTGTCTATGAAGTCAACAGACTTTTTGTAGACATTTCTTTAGACTAGTCTACAGACAGTCTATGGACTTATGGCCATACACTAATTGTAGACTGGTCTAGAAAATGTCTGAGTCTATAGACTGATTATAGACTGTCTATAGATCAATGAAATTTCACTTTTGTAGACAAATGTCTCTAGAATGTATATAGGCAAATGTCTATAGGCTTATATAGGTCTGCTTTTGTAGAAATAAGTCTACAAAATGTATATAGACAGATGTCTATAGACTATTCCTATAGACAAGTCCATAAACAGTCTATAGATTTATGGCCATACACTTTTTGTAGACTAGTCTACAAAATGTCTGAGTCTATAGACTGACTATAGACGGTGTATAGGTCAATGAAAATTCACTTTTGTAGACAAATGTCTGCAGAATGTCTATAGACAAAAGTCTATAGGTTTATTTAGTTCCACTTTTGTATACATAAGTCCATAAATTATCTACAAACGCCTATAGACTTTCTATAGACTATTCCTATAGACCAGTCTATAGACATTCTATGGACTTATGGCCATACACTTCTTGTAGACTAGTCTAAAAAATGTCTGATTCTATAGACTGACTATAGACGGTCTATAGATCAATGAAAATTCATTTTTGTGGACAAATGTCTGCAGAGTGTCTATAGACAAAAGTCTATAGGCTTATATAGTTTTACTTTTGTAGACATGTCTATCAAATGTCTATAGACTATAAACTGTTCCTATAGACCAGTATATAGTCTGTATATGTACTTATGGCCTTACACTTCTTGTAGAATGTGGTACAGTCTGCCTACAGAGAGTTCCTGTAGATCAGTCTATAGCTAATCTATTGACTTCAGCCTTACAATTTTACAGGGTGTCCCAGCTAACTCAAATTTAGTGAACCTGTTCAATGGAAACTAATATTAAGAAAAGACGCTGCAATAAGATCCGATTTTAAGACCTATGGCGTGCATTCGGCAGTGAATTCAGAGGTCTGACCTGTAGGTCTTTTTATGATCATATATCTTGCACCGTGTTGTTTTTTAACCTATCATTTTCATTGACCAGCTTGGCCAAAATTACTGGGACACCATAAATAATAGATAATACACCACATTTTGCCAACTATGTTTCGGCAGACAATGTTATTCTATAAGCACTCGCGGCTGGGGTTGGGTAATAAGCAGTTTATTGGAAATGTCTACAAAAATTTATTGTACCGAGTATGCATATGGGAACATACATAGGGAACTGTACATAGAAAAGCATGCATGCAGATGGAGGCAGTCAAAAATCTAAAATGTATGCAGCCTTGAATCATTATGTAAAGCTGCATGAGCATTTGTGTAATTGCACATTGAAGAAAGTTTAGTCGCATGCAATGCATTCGCTTGAATGAAATCTACTATCTGTAAGTTAGTTTAATTTTTTTACATATGGCAGCAACAAAATTTTGAAGGTATATTATGCATGTGCATCTGTTGCTTCCCATCTGCATTTATGCATTCACGTTTTTAGATTATAAATGATCCTGAACCAGCTGCACTCTCATATGTTGCAGAAACAAATATTTCAAGCAATTCCACTAGTGCAGACTCATGCAATGCAACAAAGAAAACAAGTGCACCGATATTGAATTAACTGTTTTTATTGAACGATATAACACATTAATTTATTAAAATGCATGTGTTATGCTACCATCAAAAGAGAATATTTACATATTTACAGCCGCTTCCCCTTGGCAAGCATGGTTGCCAGGCTGGCCTTGACCTTCGTGTAAGCCGTTCCGAAGGTGCTGCAGGTGCATGCTGCAAATATGTGGATACAACAATGTGAGGCAAAAATAACAAATTTGTATTTCTTGTACGTTCATTAAGCAGCTTAATATATTCGCTCAAACGACTTAAGTCAATCCTTAATACGGTTTAACTATGCCTAATGGCTGCTTGTCAGTACAAAACAGTACCATCGCATAATGTTTCACTCTACCGTATGATGAACAATTAAACTGTTACAATTGCTGCTGGTGCCAGCAACAGTATGTTGCATTTTATGACAAGGCCATATGACAAAATAATGTACTTATTTAACCCAAATGACCTCTATATTATTTGCTGAAACTAGACTACCCAGTTGTACTGCTTACATTTTTGGCTGGTAATTAAATATACCCGCGCGGAATGATATGCTCAGAAGAGTGACTGGTGTATAGAACGTATCATGCCAAAGATTGTAATTTATTTTCCTTAATACACATTTAAATGTCTTTCTCGTACTCTTAACTGATACATCATTGGCCATAACTTCAATAGAAGGCAGATGGATTGATTGTGTCGATATGGTCACTTAGTTTCCTATAGATAATCATATCTTTTGGGAATGCTGACACGGTTGCAAGTTAGGTATACCACATGAGCACCAGAAATACCCCGTGAGCAATTTCTGTGTTGTGGCACGACACATATGCACCTCCTGGGAAACAAAACTGAAACTGTCATTACAATGAATGCTATCACAGTAAATAATTGAAGGCGCTCTATAACATAAGTATTTTTTCTAGAGTTTCGAGGTTCACGACACTCACGTAATGCAAAAAGATTGAGTAAGAAATGCCCCATGTCAGCATGCTTCACTTTCATTTCTTTTTCAGAAAATCGTACCAATTTCTCCATCTATAAAAAAAGGTCGATACAGTCTCTATTCTTGTCCATCCATTGTCTATAGACTGTCCATAGACAAAATAAGATTTTTGTTTATTTTTGTCTACTCCCATTCTATAGTCTTCTACAGAAAAAAGTCGATAAGATGTTTGTTTACTTTTGTCTACTTCCTCTCTATAGACAACCTATAGAAAAAAATTCGATACAGTCTCTATTTATTCTTGTCCATTCGTTGTCTATAGACAAAAATTAATAAGATTTTTATTTCTTTTTGTCTACTTCCATTCTATAGTCGGTCTACAGAAAGAAGTCGATAATTTGTTTGTTTCTTATTGTGATCTTCCGCTCTATAGACTACGTATAGACCAAAGTCGATACCATGTCAATTTATTCTTGTTCTTTCTGTGTCTAAGGACTGTCTAGAGGCGACAGTCGATAAGTTGTTGATTATTTTTGTATACGCCCGGTTTACAGATTTTCCATAGGCGAACGTTGATAAGGTGTCTACTTCTTTTATCTATTGCCCGTCTATAAATTTAGTCCTGACAAAAGTCGTTAAATTGTGTTTTTTTGTCTATATTAGCGGTCTATACACCGTTTATACGCAAAAGTTTTTCTGTTTGCTATTTCTTTAGCCGATTGCCAGCTTATAGAATGTCTACAGAGAAAAGCAATAAAGGTCCCCATGGCATCTCTGTAATTGAATTACGCAGTTCTTAATTATTATTTTACCCGATAATTAGGTGTTTAAGAGTCTGATCGCCGAGTTTCATCCAGCATTGCACTCGTTTTTAACATGTAAGCTCTGGGCCCGGCACCCTAGTTAGTCGGGAATGCATCCCCGACGATAATTGTTCCTTGCGAACCACACGGAGGCGGAATATATACTGCCATGTGATTGAAATTATTCTTTAATGGTTTCCTATATCCCCCCCCGATGAAGGCTATAGGGTGGGACATCACCAAAGATCATGTTAACTTGAGTGAACAGACCGTATACCGATTGCGGTAAGCTATGAGATGAACTAAAGGACAGCCGATACCGTAAAAGCCTTATTGCTACAGGTTTACTTGCCGTCTATAGACAAAAGTCGTTAAACTCGGCCCAACCCGTGTACGCTGTAACCAAGTGGAGGTACAGGCGGATACTAGGAGCTACGTTTGATATAAGCCACTGGGATTGTATATACTGCCGACATTTCTTTAAAGCCTTTTTGTAGAGTTTATTATAGACATGGTGTATATACTTCCGCATTTGTCACCACATTATATGACCTCCGTAGTCGCTCTCGGCAATCCCAACACAGTCTTTACAGTTGTTTTTCATAGCATTACTATTGCGGCAGTAAAATAAAGAAAACAAAAGTGCCGATCCAATCATGCAAATAGAGGTTATGAATGCCAGTTTTAGCAAGAAGCGGATTACAAACAGGCATCATGCTAACAGCACAGAGACTTGTAATGTGTATAGCTGACAACGCAGAATTTGCTAGTGTGCGATGAACCGATGTCGCGCATGTGGTGTGCACCGTATGTGTCGTCTGATTCTCAGATACTCTTTAGGTTCTCCCCATATCTAGGCTGCATCACTAATATCGGGTGGTTTTTCGCAGACTGATATCCCGCGCTATAAATTCATTAAAGCTTCTCGTTCACTTACAATGTGCGCCAGATACTCTGAGCCCACCCAGTCCTTTCCAGGCGCTATATGCCTGTGCGGCCGGGCATATGCGTACGTCATTAGTGTATTGACTGCTTTGACATATCACCGGAACAGACAAATGTGCACTAACATGTGCGCAGGTATCCCATTTGGTGTACGTTGGAAGCTATGCTAGAAATGCACTGCATTACTCATCGTCGTTGGCCATATGCTAGCGCCTGACGTGCGTGCTAACGGTTTTTACAAACACTGCGTTCATCCAAGTGTGCGCTCTTGCTCCATGCGATAGCCCACAGCGTTTGTAATACAGCGCGCCAAGGCATTTCCTTCTTCCATGGAAAGAACTGAAAAATGGGAGGTGAAAGCAACCGGTTTTGCGCGCATGGAACGCAGAGAGAGAGAGAGAGAGAGAAAGAGCGCGACATTAAAAAAATGAAAAGAAAAGGGCAAAGGCGCTCGGGTTTCTCGGAGCACGGACGCCGTCGGCGGCCTCAGCGCCTGCGCATGCGCAACGGCAGCAACGGCGGTGCGCCATCTCTCCGCTTCGATTTGAATTCTCAACGGCTGCGCCAGGCAAGTCAACGCTTGTTGCTGCTCGTGAGCTGCCTGCACCTTTGTGTCTGTGTATTCGTCTCGACTTTGTGACAACACACGTCAACTACACTGAACGGTAAGTTTAAACGAAGATGTTTTCCGTCACTAGCTCATGACTAGGTGAGCGTATTTCGTAGCGCGAACCGGCTGCATGTAATGTAGGCGACTCGGGCGTAGTGTTGATTTGTCGTTAGTAAACGCGCTCGGGTTCTCGATTCTACTGTATATCAACCCGCTGTATATCAGACAATGTTCATGATCGCGTTTCTTTTTCTTTTTTTTCACTCACTATGTTATTATTCACATGTCACTGCAATACGTCCCCCTATGTAATACCCTCTTTGAGGGCCTTTAGGGGTATTTTGAATAAATAAATAAATAAAATACTATAGGGAATGTTTAACGGCAAGTGATCGCTCGCGCTTGTTCATTTTACCGTCATTGTCAATATCCGTGAGAAAGGAAATACACCATGTTTAAAGTGGATACTGAGCAGAAATAAGGGCGGATTGTTTGTGTTAAGCGGCGTATGTAGGCAGGTCTCGTTTTGTGGCGCTCGATCGGCGGCCATAAACGCTGCGCTGCCTGTCTAATAAAACTCATCTAAAGCGCTTTATGTACATACCTCGAAATTGTGCTAGAGGGACGAATTGTCTAAAAGAGACGTACAGCTGAATAAATGCTAGCGTACTCAGATGAACGGCCGTGTTTGCGGGTCATGCATCAGCAGCGTGTGCTGCCGTTTTCGTAAGTCAAAAGTAGGAGTATTTATGGGGCTCCTGGCAACCAGTATATATATACATATAACCGCAAAAGCTTTCAGAGCACGAAACTCGCGATAAGCCCAGTCGATCGTAGCTTCGCAACTTAACCGAAAGAATTGGAGAAAAATAAATTAGTGGCTCGGGGAAGCACCCTTTACACATTTGAAACTGCAGCCATTGGTTTGAGAAGAGTTTGAGGATTTTCTGTGCTGTGCTCATGTTGCCATGAAATACGAACTTGGCCAAGCCTTTGTCAGCTTTATTAACCAAGTGCTTCAATTCAGCTGAATCTAATAGTGCATTTCAAGTGACTGACGTGTTATTCGTTATAATTACAATTATGTACTAGCAGTAATTTGGCAAGCATTAATATATTTATTGCCCCTAAACTGCGGGTGTCATAGACAGCCAGAGAATTTTCATGAAAACAGCCATGGAAAGCTTGGAAAAACATCAGGGAAATTGAAAATGTCAACATAGGTATGCTGTCTTGTTATTTCCATACAATGTTTCCAGAGAATCGCTGTCTTAAAGATATTTTGAAGCATTTCACCTCGGGAGTTCCCCAGGGTTAGTGTCCGTTGCCCTGCCTTGTTTCTATAGAGAGGAAGTAGACAAGAAGAAACAAACACCTAATCGACTTTTTTCTATAGACTGTCTATAGAATGTGAGTAGACAAAATTAAATGAAAATCTTATCAACTTTTGTCTATAGACAGTCTATAGATTATTTATCAACAAAAGAACAAATCTATAAAAAGGCAAAGTTGTCTACAAGTAGTCTATAGACATTCTACAGACAGTCTAAACTCATTTTTGTAAGGGAAATGACTGCCATGTCAACTTTTCAAAGGTTCCTCTCACTCACTTCCTTGTGTTAAGATAATTCATTAATTTCTTGTTCCTCAATACATTTCAGTTATCCTCCAATATCTGCCACCAAGGTGCATCTCTGGCAAATCTGTGCACATATATTTTAAAGTTCTTAGTTCCTGCGTTCATTAATTTACGATTGCCTAGAAATAATTTTAGAATCAATTTTGGAATTGCCGGATAATTGGTCAGTGCATAGTAGAGGGTAAGTGCTATTACGTGGGAACCAACTTTACTAGATTAGCTGGAGGAAACAAGGACAGACGCACCGTCTAAATGATGTCTCCTAAACATTTTTGTGCCTCTTTTACAAATGTGCACACTCATGCTTTATGAATATAAAGTTTATTTTGCTTATGATATCATTCACTAAAAACACAATTTAAATCATCCGATTTCTGGCCAATCCGCCGCAGTGGGTGAGTGTCTTTGTTTGAGAGACAAGAACAAGAATGCCGCGGGTGGATGAAGAAACGAGAGCGCTCACAAGAACGATCGCGAGAACGCCAACAGTGGCTTCGCAAACAAGGTCAGAAGAGCTCACCCGAACAGGGATTCAAGACAGTGGGCATTCCGATGGCACCGACGTGGTGGTTAGCGTTGCTCCCACAGAACTCGCTAGGCCTACGTCACGCTTCCGGTCACCGTGGCTGAGCCTGGCATATCGCTGTGTCGGCACGCTGTCCATGCTCGGGCTGATGATCTTTCTTCTAGGCGCGACCATGGTGTGGTCCACGCGCGAGGCCATGGCGAGATCATCTCCGCGTATCGACAGCATCCAGGCCATCTTCCGTGACGACGCGCTCTCGCGCAATGTCTTCGTCACCGTCGAGACGACGTTGACGCCGGCACAGCGAAGTCGCCGAGCGCGCAGGGATCCGGTCTTCGCTGAGACAAAATCAGCGACAGTAACCGCTATGACGACTACTGAGACGACGACGACAGAGGAACCAGCGTGCCAGCTGAACACGGATGCTTTCTTCTGCCGCAGCACGGCCCACGGGTGGTACTACAAGGACCAGAAGTGCCGCTCAACGGCACAGGATGATTACGCAGTTTGCCCCAAATTCGTCGGCCAGCTCACGACGGAGCGCGATTGTCGATTCCGGTGCTTCCTTTTCCAAAAGAAGAACTGCGCAGGGTTTCAGACGACGCTACGTCCGTGCTCGAGTAAAGATCTCTCCCGCACCTGGTACTTCTTGAACGCTACCTCCGGATATTGCGTGGAGTGGGACTACCCCGAAGGTGCCTGCCCCAACATGACTGCAGGTCCGGGCTACAATACCAAGGTGAGTATGGTATCAGTATTTCCCACATCGAATGCGCAGCAATGTGCGACGCAGTTTGCCTTGCGCAGAATAAAGGAGAAAAGGTATTCTATTTTCTTGGTAAGAGAATTAAAAGAAAAAAATATTTAGGAGGTGTGAGGATGCTTTCTTCGCTATCCCTGCCTTCAGGAAGGCGGACACTAGATGAACGAAAAGCCGCCGCAGTCTGTAGTTTAATACCCGAAGACTGGTTAAGAAAATTTTAATTACAGCATTTCACGCCAATTTTGTATCGGACAGTATTGCCAAATGCCGCTGCGAGAGGCGACAGAAATTTACTCAATTTTATAAGTGCTGTCTGTTGTTGGGATACTTGTCGATAAAAACTAATCTGTGCCTTCGATTCCAAAATATGACGCACGTAGAGCGCCTGAAGTGCTACGCACGTGATGCGTCCTGCTTTGTTTGGCTTCTAGTCGCAAACGGCTCCATGCTCTCTGCACTACTGCACTTGTCTCGCGAAGTTCGTCTGTCGGCGACCGACCGTCGACAGCGGTATACTATCGCGGTACGATGCTAGACATTGAAGGGGGAGAAACAAACCTGCTAAAATTGGGGGAAAACGAGAAACGTTTCTTTTTCGTGTTTTCCGGCACAGAAGAAGGAAAAAATAAAACACCCAATAAAATTTCCACATTGAGTTACACTTCTGCTGTGCAGCATACAAGTTCTTGCAGACGACGGCAAGAGCGACGACGACAGTTTTTCAAGTGCACTCATTATTGATTTCAGTTTCATTTTTGAAACGTCGCGTAGCTTTCAAACGTAGCGCAATACGGGACGCCCCCCGGGTTTTGGCGTTTGGGATTGCACGAAGCACGTGGAACCCTCAATCTAGTGGCAAGGCATTTGCACTAACCAGACGCTGACAACTATAGCGTCTAGGTCGCTGCAGACACCTTCGTCATCTGGCACTCGTGAACGAAACTGATTTTTGTTTGGAGATGTTTGTAACGAACTTCTCAACAGGCCCACAAGTAAACGTGTTCGAGAACGAGCTTGTCGAGCGAGAGTGACGAACACTGAGTGACCTTTGTCTCATTTATCGGAGGAGAAATCTCGCATACAAGAGAACAATGTGCTCATTCCACTTTCATTGCGTTGTCTGCGCATTTATTGCCTGTATTTAAGAGTATATTTTGTTTATTGCTGGATAAATGAATATAGGCTATATTTACTTGAGTTTTCGTTTTTCTCAAACATTTCCAACATATTCCGACAGAGAGCAAGTAACAAACAGGCAGCAAAAAAAATGTCACAGTTTCGCCCTAAGGGCGAGGCAATGAATGCGATAGCAAGACAGCAATGTCATACGAAGTAAGGTGAGCGGCTTTGGTAGCAATATGAATTGTAGTAAACATGAGCTGATTAAGTAAGCAGGTGTGCTGCGGCGTAAGTAGACCGACATGAAGAGAGACTCGATGACCACGAGAAGGCGCGTGTGAAACGGTGGTGTTGATGAGAAGCGCTTCCCGTGGGCAGCGCGTGCGAAGGGACACACGTGTAGCGCTGCACTGCCGATCCGGGCAGCATTGCATGTGTAGCGTGCGTTGGAAAATGTGGCCCGACTATTACTAACTGAATGAACAAGCGTGGTGTGAGCTGCAGACTGAATGACTGCAGACAACGACTGTCAAAACGCTGGCAGCAAGCGCGTACGCCGCAGCGGCGAAGGTACGTGCGGTCTATCGCTGCAACGGAAACTGAGCGGCGAATGCACGGCGCATAAAGGTCAGAGCCGTGAGGAATAAGA
>NC_051163.1:114543542-114592940 GCF_013339745.2 Dermacentor silvarum
GCCTAATTCAACCTCTGGCACCGTGCACACCGCGATTTGCACTTCCTTTGAAACATTCCGCAGGTCGGTGACCCCTTTGGCTATTTGCTTTGTGATCCCTGCTCCTCGTCCGTGCAGTACATCAATCACTCCACCCATTATCACCACTAGGTGTCTCTCCTCCACTGTGTCCCATGTTGATACAAAATGGAGGAAGCTGACCAGAAAACTGTCAATCAAATATTTGGACTGCAGGAGGGGTGCAAACCAGGAAACAGCGGTTAAGAAAAAGGTTAAGGAAACAGAGAGGGGTTTGTGGAAAACGGGGATGCAGACGAAATCAGCACTGGGAACATACCGAACTTTCAAGCAAGAAATTGCCAAAGAAAATATCTACGATAATTCTAGGGGAAGCTCTTTGTTGTTTGAAGCCAGGACGGGAGTATTGCGGACTAAGATGTACCGAGTCAAGTATCAAGGTATAGACACGTTGTGCTGTGCGTGTGGAGAAGAAGAGGAAACGGCTGAACACCTCATACTTTTCTGTAAAGGGCTTAACCCTACAGTGCAAGGCAACGGGGCTGATTTTTTCAAAGCATTGGGGTTTAGGGTCGGTGAAGGCAAAATAGACTTTAAGTGGGTAGAAATAACCAAACAGAGGTTATCTGATTGGTGGATAAAATCAAGGCAGGGGTGAAATTTCACCCACCACAAAGTACAAAATAGTGTTACGCAAAAGCTACGGCAAGGACGGAGGAAGAGAAGAACGAAGTGCGCTTGTCTTGGTAGCGCCTCGGTGTCGGCGCGGCCCCTTATCATCAATTCATCTGTTAAATAAACGCACCCCATCGTAACAGTTTTGGTGGAGGTGCCGGGGACAAGAACGGCGTCCCCGAACAACGACGACGAACAGCCCGCAGAAGTGCAATCCGTGGAGCTTCGCTGAAGTCGCCGAATTGCCGGTCTGCCACCAGAGATGGCTTCCGACGGTGACAACCCGCCGCCTTCTTCCAGCTCCCAATGGCAGCCCTACATCGAACCACGGACCTTCGCCGGAAAAGCCGGGGCAGACGTGGACGGATGGCTCAGCTTTTACCAACGCGCAAGTCGGTTCAATGGCTGGAATGCCACCGCCCAGCTTAACAACGTTGCCTTCTTCCTCAACGGAACCGCGTCAGTGTGGTTTGAAAACCACGAAGAAAGCATGACGACGTGGGAACGGTTCGTAGATGAAATCAAGAAGTGCTTCGGAGATCCGGCAGCTAAAAGAAGCGTGCAGAACAAACCCTAATGCAGCGAGCCCAAGTTCCCGGCGAAACATGCACGACGTACATCGAGGAAGTCCTGAAATTGTGCAAGGCCCTGGACCCTCAGATGACAGAAGAGGACAAAGTTGGTCATCTTCTAAAAGGGATCGCCGAGGACGTGTACCAGTTCCTCATCGGCAAAGACAGTCTGGACTCCGTAAGCGACGTCATTCGACACTGCCGCACGTTTGAAGCCTTGAAAGCTCGGCGTATCACACCGAAGTTCGGCCGCCTGGCCAATGTAACTAACGTCGCCAGTGTTGACCTGGTCCCAACTCCATCCGACCTTGCGTCAGTTATTCGGCAAGTGGTGCGCGAAGAGCTTGACCGACGTGAGGCGGCTTCCCTCTCTACTCCGCGAGCTCGAGAGCCCCTTTCTCACTGCGACTTCGGTGAGACGTCCATCACTGCCGCCTCCATAGACGCCAACAACTTCGCTCTTCGTTCAAGAGCGCCAAACCCTACTCTGAACGCGTATCCCAGTTATAAGTTCCATGACGGTTACTCACCCAGACCACCTGCAGTTTCTCAAGAGTGGGATGACCGTGCCAGTTATCCTGCTAATGACAATTTCAGTGCGTCCCGTGAGCGTCCCATCTGCTTCCAATGCGGTATTCGCGGTCACGTCGCCAGATTTTGTCCTCATCGCCCACGCATGTCACCACCGTCGTATGAGCGAACGCGCACGTTTTATCGGCGTAGCAATCGGCACGGCGGCGGCACACGCTGGCCTTCTGACTCCGATAGCAGGACAAACCACCAGGCGAATTACCGTAGTGACTCACCAGCTTCTGTGCGGAGCTTGACGCCACCGCCTTGACGCCAGCGCAGGTCTCCATCTCCGCGACGACGTCTCACGTCACCGCCGCCGGGAAACTAGGCGGCGCGACAAATGGAGTTGAGGTCGCCAGTCATCATCAGCTACACGCCCCTATGCCTCCGCCAGTCACTATGCGTCATAACAAGATTCATGTTTTAGTGGACAATGTCGCTACGTTGGCCTTAGTGGACACGGGAGCGAGTGTCTCCGTTATCAGTCTGGCTTTCAAAACCCGACTAGGCCGTAAAGTGATGTTCCGCTAGAATAACGCTAATGCATTTCGTGCTGTGAGTGGAGAGTTGCTCCGACCAATTGGAGTGTGCACCGCGAACGTTTATTTCTCCGATAAGGTGTATCAAGCCGAATGAGTGATCGCGGTCGCCAGTTCGTGGCCGACGTAGTCGAAGAGCTGTTGCGTCTCTGTGCTGGCCAGTTTCGCCACGCGACCTCGTATCACCCACAGACAAATGGTCTCGTCGAGCGCACTAACAGAACTTTGACCAACATGCTTTCGATGTACGTGGATTCCAGGCACAAAAATTTGGATGACATCTTGCCTTTTATCACATACGCCTACAACACCGCAAAGCATGAAACTACAGGCTACAGCCCTTTCTATCTTCTTTATGTTAGACCACCCCGCAACTTCCTTGACACCATTCTACCTTTTACTCCTCATGCGGACTCTTCTATTGCCCAGACTCTCTGCCGCGCTGAGGAAGCACGCCGCATAGCTCAGCTCCGTACGTTGGCATCCCAGGACCACTCCAAGATCTGCTACGATTCAAGACATAAGAATGTGTCATACGACAAAGGGGACATTGTATGGCTTTGGACACCACTTCGCAAGCGCGGCCTGTGCCAGAATTTCTGGCTCGTTACACCGGGCCTTTCGTCATCACAGATCGCCTAAGTGATGTAACCTACTCGATTGCTCGTCTCGTGTCCAATGGCTACCGGTCTAAGAAGACGCAGCTTGTTCATGTCGCTCGCCTGAAACGCTGTCATCCACGTGACTCCGAGTGGACGTAACAGTTACTCGCCCAGCGGGCTTCGTCTGTGAAGGGAGGAGTGTTACGTAAAAGCTACGGCAAGGACGGAGGAAGAGAAAAACGAAGTGCGCTTGTCTTGGTAGCGGCTCGGTGTCGGCGCGGCCCCTTATCATCAATTCATCTGTTAAATAAACGCACCCCATCGTAACATTATGTTAATATTCATGGCTAGGTGGCGTATGCCACCGCCCGGTTTAAAGGGTTCAGCCTCATCCATCCATCCATCCATCCATCCATCCATCCATCCATCCATCCACATGCGTTCCTTGGCCTTCGCTATCACCTCTCTAATCGGCTTTCCCGGAAGCGCGCTAACCTGGACTCGTTCGCCTGCACCTACCCTCTCTGTTATCGCCGGTTCTACTCTACGCATGTTGGAATCCCCAACAATAACTACTCGACGCTTTTCTTCCCCCTCACCGCCGAAAGCTGCCCCCGAGGTCACAATGCCCTCCCCTCCTGTCTTATCCTTGCCCTTGCCTTTGTTCTCTTCTGCGGCTGCGTCAGTCGTATCCCCCTCGTGACTATCACTGAGGGTTCCGGGTTCGGCTGTCTCTGCACTCGCATCGGAACCAGCTCCATTCACGGTGCTCGCCTCGATGGTTTCACCATTGCTTTGCTGAATGGTGGCCCTCAGCTGCATCTCTAAGTTAACTAGCTTTTCTTCTACCTCCTCCCTCTGTTTCTGCTCACTTTTAAGTTCCTTTTCAAGCTTTCCAACCCGCTTAGCTAGCTTATCTTTCTCTTGCTCGAGACGGTCTAGCCGCGACCCTAGCACACACATCCTACAGATACAATCGGCACCATTCGTTTAGCGTGCAGACTTAAACCGCGTTTCTTCCAGCACGTAGGAACGCTCGCACTCAGAACAACGCACGCGTGGGTTTCCCCGAGTACCAACCATCATCTCGTACTAACAAGGCGTGGATGTGACAAAAAGAAAAAAAAAGAAAACAATTTGTTACCTACTTTTACCTAAGCGAGAAGACCAAGAAAGTGAAAAAGCATTAAAATAATTTATAAAGATTGCTTGGCTAGGCTAACCCTCCAACAGAAAACAAAACAAAGAGGAACTATAAAATAAAGAAATCTTATCTCTTTGACACGCTGCTCCTGCTGCGCTGAAAGGGCACCTCAACAGCTGGCACGCTCGCCGCGCCCTCTTTGTGACGTCACACCACGGGCCTCGATTCTCCGGCAACTCGCCTCGTCGCTATAGTGCCTAGAATATACAGTATATTCTAGGCACTATATTGCCACCAGCAGTAGTGGGTACAGTGCTAAGAGGCAGGCACGCGCTTCTTCGAGGCACGTGACAATATCGTCGCGGTCGCCGCGCGGCCATCGCTCCTTCCGTTGGGCTCTCGCTGTGCCCTCTGTATGACGTCACACCCCGCGCTCCATAGCTGTGATAACCGGGAGTATAGAAGGGGAGTAGGGATGGTAATATCGATGAACGATTAATCGATTAATCGACGAAAAGTACGCCGCAAAACGATTAATCGTCATCGATGTCTACCTTTAATTTAATCGGTTTAATCGATGAAAGCAGTTCGATTAATCGTTTTCCAGACAGTGACTAAAGGGGCGTGAAAATTTTGAAATCGTATTATAGAATGCGGAGCACGAGCAACGACAGCGCGGCTGCGAAGACCGAGAGCGACTGTCAACTGTTTTCCCCGAGTCCTGCCGAGATTGCCAAGCGTTTCCCCGCTTTAAGCACACGTCACACAGGCTGCCTGGGGCCGGAGAGAGGCCGCCCCCCGTGGAGGAAGAAATGAACTAGGAGAGATCATTACGTGAGGCAGCAAGTCTTGGAAAGCGAACTCATCGACAAGCCATTTCCTTCGCTGTTTACCTCGCAGTATAGGGTCAGCACGTGACCCTGAGAGACAACGTATTGGCCGATAATGTTTGGTTCGCAGTAGTTTCAAATCAGTGCGCACCCGTTCAGCTGCGCTGCTGCCCTGCACCCGGCAGCATTAAACCTACCGCGCGCTCTGATGTGGCGATCACGTGTTGGGCCGTTACTTCTTGATGTCAGTCGTGCTGCAATGCTCTCTTCTAATTTCTCCTTCCTCCACGCCCACCCTCCTCAGTAAGTGCCATTTTTAACATACAGGGTGTTCCTTTTTAAGTTTTATGGAAGTTTTAGAAATCGCCTGTGGCAGGTAGCATAATTGTTATCATTGATGAGGCGGACATTATTACGAGAAATTGAAACACATATTCGACTAATTAATAAATATTACTAATTAAATTCATAGTTAATTAATTTACGACGTATATTGAAATTTACCAATTGCAGCCGGTGAAGTTATTTATTTATTTATTTCACGTACTTTCCAGGCCCGAACGCGTTACAGAAAGGAGTGGAGTCAAAAACAAAAAATAATGCAGCAAAAATACAAACCAAAAATATTAACAATATGCATTCGAACAGTGGTCTTGAAGTTGGTAGAGTCGGTGATGAGTGCGACTGATGCGGTTACGCGATTCCAGTCCGTGCTTGTCCTAGGGATGAATGAGTCACTGTACCGGTTTGTGCGGCACAATGTCACCCCGATTTTAAGGCTGTGGTCAGTGCGGGACGAAATATAAGTAGAGTAGCTGTCTGGGTCAGTTGGTACATACTGAATAGTCCAGTCGTCGTGTGTGCCACGTCTCTTCTCTGTCCTTCGTCTTTTGACTGGTTTTTACTATTCAGTACGAAATATAAGACGGAGGGGCAAGAAGGGTTTCTTTTAGAAGGGGGTTCAAATGAAAAACTTTGTGAAAAAGGGAAAGACGGGAACATTTGCGGTGTGACGAAAGATCAGGTAAGTTAAGAGTTCATTTCATTGATGAGATACTTGCATAGCGAGAATAATTAGATAAGACAAAGCGTGCACCGCGGTTTTGAATACTTTCTAGAGTAGAAACTAATGAAGACTGAGTCGGATCCCAAATGGCTGAAGCATACTCCAATTTGCAGCGAACTAAAGTTTTGTAAAGAGTTAGCTTCAGGGACGAAGGGGCAGAGCTAAAACTACGGCGCGAGTAACCAACCATACGGTTAGCGTTATTAGCAACATAGCCAATATGCGAATGCTAAGAAAGGTTATTTGATATGTGAAGGCTGAGATGCTTGTAAGAAGTAACTGACGTCACAGGTGCACCATTAATAAAGTACGTGTGCATGACAGTGTTACGAGATATTCGCATGACCTTGCATTTATTTTAATTTGTTTGCATGCACCAATTAGAACACCACTCAGTTACGCGGTTAAGGTCGTCCTGATTCTCTTGGGAATCGGAAGAATTAGGAATTTTACGGTAGAGAACACAGTCACCTGCAAATAGCTTTATGGAAGAACAAAGAACGCAGTTCGGAAGATCGTTAATATAGATTAAAAAACATCGCCCAAGCACTCCGTACAGATGGTTAACCAGAGAAGCTGAAACGTGCGGCCCCGATGTTTAGCAGTGGGTTAATGCCGACGATGTATTGAAGCGTTTCTCAAATATTGGCTGCATGTTTGTGTTTCTAGTGGAACGCAAGCGCCAATGGCGGGCGGACGCTGCTAACCACGACGCCGAGCTAACTCGAGATATCGAACGCATGCGACAACGGCGAGCCGAGGAGGCGGCGTTGCGGCCAGAGCAGCGTCAACGTGGCAATGGCGGGAACGCGTTCGCCGGGGCAACGCCCGCTTTCGGCGGGAGTTTCTCGGGCGGCATTTTGGCTTCGGCTGCGACGAAACGTCCACGTTGAAATCACGAGGTGGAACGCAAGCGCCAATGGCGGGCGGATGCTACGCCGAGCTAACTCGAGATATCGAACGCATGCGACAACGACGAGTCGAGGAGGAGGCGTTTCGGGCAGAGCAGCGTCAACGTGGCAATGGCGGGAACGCGTTCGCTAACGATGTAACTAACGGCGCTAGCTGCCAATGGCGCGCGCGCTTGGGTGCGACGTAGAGAACGACGTAATGACGGCGCAGCCAATGGAGACGTTTATCGAAACATGGGACGAATGGTTTTTCGTTTCGCCTAGCCATGTACAGCTTTCGCTGTAAAAGAGAAGTGGACCGAGGACTGAGCCTTCATGAACACCTGCTGGTACATTAGAAAACAGGCGTATCCACTTGTCAGGCGTATCCACTAGGAATTAATTTCCAGATTTTGGAACTGAGGTTTGAACAGCGGAAAAAAAAAACAAGGACACGAAGAAACAAATACCACAAAGAAGCGCTTGTTTGTGGTATTTGTTTCTTCGTGTCCTTGTTTTCTTCGCGCTGTTCAAACCTCAGTTCCAAATTATGAACCAACTAGCCCTCATCAAGAACTAACTGAATTTCCAGAATGACACCAGTTCGGAGATATGCACCATCAAACTCGCCGTAAAGAAACGCTGTTGTTCCACTTACATTTTTACCAAAATGCCTTGAAGTACAAAAGTAACTGGAATGCCCATGTATTTCGTCCCACACTTTGAGAAATAATATCTCTAAACTGGTGTCATCCTGTAAATTCCTTTCAAGTGGGTCTTGCGAACTCATCGGCTACAATTCATAAATTGTAGTATGTTTCGTAAGGTAATTAACTAAGAAGTTCATTACCCAATGTTTGTTAATTAGTCAAATATGTATTTCAATTTTTCGTGCTACTAATGTCCGCCTCTTCGAATAACCCAGCTCAACGATAAGAATTATGCTACCTGCCACAGAAAATGCCTTGAAGTACAAAAGTAACTGGAATGCCCATGTATTTCGTCCCACACTTTGAGAAATAATATGTCGAAACTGGTGTCATCCTGTAAATTCCTTTCAAGTGGGTAAAACTTAAATATGAACACCCTGTATATTGTTTATTCCTTCACTAGTCCCTAGTGGCAATTATAGTTGGCCTTCAAGAAGTCAAACATTATTCTTTATCAAAGGTTATACCCTTGTATTTCTTATCCTGGTTCCACCTTTCAAACGTTATAATGGGTACTTACGTGAGTAGATAACTGTGTTTCAGCCTTTTTAAAGCGCCGGAAAAAAAAGTCGATTAATCGATTAATCGACGAAAAGCCCCGCATCGAAAGCGATTAATCGATTATAGGCTAAACCGACGAACGATTAATCGTTAATCGATTAAAATATTTAATCGACCATCCCCTTAGGGGAGAGCCCGCGTCGCCGCAGCCATAGTTGAGGCCGATGCCGCTGACGATGTCGCCACAAAAGCCCATTACTTTACGAATCATAGAAGCGTATTCGTTGATGTGAAAAATACAGTTTTACCTGTTGGTTGACCACAACTTTCTCCTTTCTTAGTCTAGTGGGAAACCACTAAGTTTAATACCATGTCTAACTACAAGCGAACCCTAAGCGCAGCCGGATGTCTGTAGCTATCGCTACTCGACCAGATTTAACCAGAGTTAAACCACAGCCAATTTTTTTGAAACTCATCACTCACGGTCTCATTGCTCTTCGCCCGCGCTAGCAACCAACAGTGGTGACGCGGACGTGATGAGTTCCAAACAAAAACTAAAATTTTATTCCCTCACAAGACAGGGTGGCGCGCGCGCAAGCACTCTGGAACCTTCGATGAGTCATGTATAAACGCCGACGGGCTTGACCTGCAGATAAGATCTTCGACGACCGCCGACTGTGTTCGCCGCTATCGTTGTGCTTCGAGGGTCACTTCTTTTGTGGGCACAAGTTCACCCGACAAAAAGTTCGTTTCATCATTCACAGTCTTTTTTTCTACTGTGTTGTCGACCGTCACTACTACGTGACAATATATCCCTCAGTAGCTCGACGAAGTAGTCACCTCTGCCTCCGTGCTTAAGAATATCCTATAACAATTCCCCGCCTACGTTGTCATAGGCGCCTTTAATATCTAGGAATGCCATCGACAAAGGTCTATTCTGAGCTACTGAAATATATACGCACTGAGTTAATACTAACATATTACCCTCTAAGCGTCTGCCTGGCAAAAACTCATTCTGTAGTTCCCCCAGTACATCATTTTTCTTCGACAGTTCTAATTTTATGTCTTGCATTGCCCTTCTATAAACCCCCGACGTTATTGTAACTGGCCGGGAGGAGCTCGTCTTATCTTTTTCATTTTTTTTTCTTTGTAGATGAGTTTCATCTTGCTTTCACGCGATCCAACCAGAATTTTCTTCGGTCTAATCACTTGCGCTGTGACTACTGAAGCGCTATCTGTCGGCGCTAGTTGCTGTCACGATGCAGTACTTCGCTTCACCGCTGCTAGATAGCGGCGCCACCCCTGTCAACAAACATAATTTACTCGTTGGCGCCGAACGTCACATACGCTACGTCCGTAACGGTAGTTCATCGCGGACACCGACATAAAACACTTTCGTGTTAAAATATCGGCTTCGGCAACAGAGAAATTATCACGCTCTCAGGCATTCAGTGACCTATGCTATGAAGTGCACTGAAAAAACATGCTTCTACGAGGGACGTTCCGAAAGCAAGTTGCGTCATTTAGTTTCGCATGGAGGCTTTATTGCCAAAACAAAATGCACCACGGCATTATGAACTATACACCTTGCAATATTTTTCCACATATTCGCCACCGACATTGGGACATTTGTCGTAGCGTGCAATCAGGTTGAAGACAAGTAAGACTGTGGTAAAACTCGGTACCATGCGATGTAAGGAATTGTGGCACAGCCTGCTCCACCTCAGCTTTTGACGAGACATGACCTCTTGACCATACACGATCTGTAGGCGTTCATGGATGACGGACGCACCAGTCCAACGTGCACATTCATACCGGATAACAGCACGCATTTCCATTGGCGACCACGTTGTCAGCACACGTCTGTCTTCCATTGTGATTTGTACTCGAATAATCTCTGGCACGCCGGTCTCCTGCTACTTCTTCTCCTTCTGCATCTTCTTCGGCTCTCTGCGCATGCGTCATTCATCCTCCGCTGACGCGCCTTTCGTCGTTGAACCAGCAACGGACGTGGATTCTTATGGCGATTGTTGATTCACCTGGTGTACCTTGTTCTCTTTTTAAAAATGACGATACTTACTTTCGAAACGTCCCTCGTACAAGCACTCTCCGACATCGCACTGTTCAACACTGATTAAGCTTACCACGTTTCAAAGTAGTTTGGAAAAGATGAGTACAAAATAACTAAACATTCATACCTCCAAAGAAATATTTCGGGAGCCACACCGCAGTTCAGCGCGAGGTGAAGCGAAGCATTGTTAAGTTGAAAGATGAGTTCACACGAATCGTGTTGATTCTCTGGAGCGAAACGGCTGCCGCTGTTATAGCCTGTCTGTGAACTGGTGGTATGCGCAGCGGAAGTGACTCTGTGGTTGTTGAAAATTGAATGTCTTATTACATTCAAGTAGCTTCCTTCACTCGATTTGGGCGGCGTAGCATTCACGTTCCGACAGAGTGGGCTTCAGGCATCTGAGCCGCATAACGACGAAGATTGGTCTCGAGGTGTTTACTCGGACATTCTTCGATCTCGGCTGGCACGAGAATCTTCGTGAGGCGAGCTGTTTTTGGCGGTTCCGGCAACTGACGTGGAGACTGTAGGCAGCTGCCAGGGCTCACTGAAGAGGGAAGGAGCGAGCTTCTCTTTTATAAAGAGTCACACACGCCTAGGGCGTCTAGCGTCAATCGTCACTTGGAATGCTAGACGCATAGGGCTAACGTCAACGTCAGCAATTACCAATTGTCGAACAACCCCTGCGCACTTTTCCAGGAAGCTGAGAGTGGATGCGTTAAGCGATAAGCGATGCCACACTGTTTCACCGGCAGTTTGAGCACGATCTTCGGGACCGGCGCAAACATTCACACTATAGGCCCTTCGGGATCGGCCCACAATAACTGTTAGATGGCAGACGGCAGGAAAAACCATGGTGCACTCGGTAAAAATGTTTCACATTAATATAAAATGCCCAGGATGACGTGAATAAAACAAATTTACAAATAGTATAGAAGTCATAGATGCCGCGCTTTGGGGAAAGTGCGCTCAAACACCTTACGTCATTAGCTGTATCCCCCACACAATCGGTGGGCGTGCAGTGCCTGCATGACGGGCACTTCATACGTTATGATCCTGCCATTGTCTTGTTCCAGGAGCCATGCAGACCAGACATTTCCAATTCTTTCAACGCTTTGATTTTTCTACATGGTTTCAAGAATCACTGTGATCCCAAAACAATATTGAGATATGTTTACGACAACCCAGGAAGCAATGCTTAATTATTCACTAATCTTGGCGGTTATAGGCGGTCTTAGTGTCAGATGCGTTACGCTTACACCCGCTGTAAACAGAGCAACAAATTATTGTTTCCTCCGAAACAAAACTGCCCTCCCAATATCATTCACATATGTAGAGAAGTACAGTGAGTAACAATCATGAACGCTTATTTTTACCAATGTTCCAGGCATCATCTTTCCAAGCATTGTAAACAAAGTTTTGTGCAGAATTTCGCGCCACATAAGCCGTCTTCAACATCACACTGACGCAACGGGTTCACTTATTTTTTTTCCGGACTGGCTTTACCACTCCCGTATTGACATTCAATTCATCAACAGCAGACAAACTGCGAAGGTCCTTGACTAAGTATTGAATTACTTGTATTTTTCTTTGGGGAATTAGCTGGCGTTAGCTGCAGAAAGGTCGCGCTTTGCTCTGTCTTTGTCAGATGTAAGCAATCGAAACCGGATACCCACATCACATTCACATTTCAGGCTTAAGACCCCTTTCAAGGACTAAACTAATTCTCGCTAAAAAAAATGTATTTCCTTCACACTTAAGGAATGCAGACGTCCAAAGCATATGTAATCTCGCTTGTTTTCTAAGCAGCGGAATCATTTTGCAAGCATCCATGGAAATGATATCCACGCCTCCTTAGTAGATTGGCTTACTAACTTAGTAGCTGCTAAAAAGGACTTAGACTCAATAGTCATGCCCAAGGCCTGCAGCAGGCTACCACAACAGAATAACCTGACATATCTCTGACGTGGCTGTCTATTTAGAGTTATAAAATCGTATTGTACAAGCAAAAGTAAGTAACTATCTTCTCAAACGGTTTTCCATTCTTCTAGCGATTCTGTGCAAATTATACTCCATTTAAATTGTTTCAAAATGAGTGCGTCTATGAATAAATTTCATCAGAAAAGCCTTCCTGGAGCAAAAGCACGTAAATATCGCATGCTGGCTCTTGTTTTTGCAAAAATGGTGTAAATGTTCTCTGTCATACTCTTCTTTCATGTGCGCGGGAGTATACAAGTGAAGGCAGCAGCAAACGTTTCAGAGTCCTTCAAAATTTGAGGCTATGCAGAGGTTCTTTCTAGGCAGCTTTCCTCCGGCTATATCGTGTGAAAAGAGCTTCATTAAGGACAAGAAGAGTTAAGTTCCTTTAAGCGAAATATAAAATCAAGTTTCGTTTGGATACCTGTACAGCTGGCCAAACATTCGCTGCTATACCATTTTCCATGGTTACAGTAGTAGAACGCAGACATTCTCTAAATATTTTGTTGAAAGCAAAGGTTTTCATTAGTCTTGCAAATAAAGCGGGCAAGCTGGCTACCCTAAAGCAAAGAGTGTCACCCTTTGTGGAAAAATCAACTGTAAATGAAGCCGTCAATGCAAATATTGTGCTGAAGGACACCACCACAAAAAGTATACCTTGCGAGATGTCTTGGAACTTTCTTTTTCACATCATTGTCAAGCAATGCATGCCCAAATTCAGCGTTGAACACCTATGCCTGTAGACTATACACCTATTTCTTCTCTGATTCATTTTTGACACGGTTTCCAATGTAATGAGCGAGGTTAATCAACAATCTCGCCAAACCCAGACCTCCAGCATGATGACGTTCCAACTTTGCAAAAATATTATAAAGCGCGCTCTAAAATTATCTAGCAATTCAAGCTGAACGATGGCTGGAAGTGCTGCGCCATCTCGCGAACGCGGAGAAATACGCCCAGCTCGGCCAGCGACATTACACAGCCTCTGAGATTAACCGCCGCACCGCAGTGTCATCAAGCTTGGAGATCGCGCTCATCGCTGAGGCCATTGTTGCTCTATAGTATTTCACAGCACTACGGTGTAGCTTGAGGTGATGGCGCGGCTGCGCTTCTCGCGATGCATCTCACGTGGGCGCTCAGTTTGATATCGTTTTATCTAGAGCTGCATCGAGCTGGTCTCAAGTTATGAAGAAATTGTTAACCAAATCACTTAACATTTCTATGTATTTCTTCCGGTTCCCTTGAACGGGGGCAACTTTCCTTGGTGACTACTTTATGCAAATGGGACCCTATTGATCCGGCAAATATTTTTGCAGATTGGCCTAGTTTACCGCCCCTGAACGACTGAAGGAACGACCAAAAGAATTAAACTATTCACGAAATGTCTTAAAAGTAGTTTTGGGAGGTTGACAATGTTGAGTTATAAATATCACTTGTGGTCTCCAGTTGATTTTTCTGCAACATAACTACAATTGTGACCAGAAACCAGGTCAAGGTGGTTTGGTTATATGAAGCAAACTATAACAGAAGATAATGACAGAGTTATTGGATGAGCAGGTAAGATTAAAGTAATAAGCATTACCATCTCGCGACGAGTGGACTTCACTAACCTTGATGTTAGATGAGTATTTGGAACAGTAATTGCAGTTGTCTTAGACCAACGAAAATGAAAACAAAAATTCATATAAACTTAGCGTATGCACGTGTTGAAGAAGACGCACTTAACATCAATCGTAAAGAAATAAAACTTTCATATTTTACTGTGCATCCTAACACAAAAATGGACAAAAGAAAGCACTTTAAATCGATTCTGTTATTACCTGACGTGTATTGCTTGCACGCTACTCTGCTGAGAAAGCGATTAAGCGACAGAGAGACCACTAGAGGAGGTGCAGAGAATAATAGAAGAAAACTATAGAAAGGCATGGTACTTGTGATCTAGCTCATGAAGATCACAGTTCATATTTTTGTGCACAAATCAGCAGAACCATTATTCACAACGTCGTTACTTTCTGGTACTATGGAAGCTTTACGCACCAAGCGCACTCTGATTCTTGAAGTGTACTACAGCAGTGACTTAAGCTGGGTTGGACACGGGGTCTAGGTAGCTCGCTCCCTTGATATTGTTATGAGCCATGCACATATCCTGCGGACGAAATAGAAGTGGCATAGCAGACGGGAAAGAGGACGAGCTGTAGCCCGGGCCGGCCAGCCATCGTTGTTGTTGTGATATCACTCGCTGTCATTTGTAAATATTGTATATAAACCCTTTTTGGTATCTCCCCGGAACAATATTGTCACGTAGTAGTGACGCTCAAGTAAACAGTCGGAAAACTGTGTATGACGAAACGGATTCTTTATTGGGCGAACCTGTGCCCACAAAAGAAAGCTACACTCAAAGCACAACGATAGCGGCGAACACAGTCGGCGATCGTCGAAAATCTGATCGGCTGCGAAACGCGTCGGCTTTTGTACGTGAGTCATCGAAGGTTCCAGATTAATCCCTGGTGCCCGCGTGTCTTCCAGAAAGTTCAAGACAATTCGCGTCGCTCGTACAATCAGATTACATGAGCGTCGGTGACCACAGACGACGGATAGAAGCATCGATAACGTTCGAGAAGCTTCCGATGCAGGCGCGTCCTGCGCCGAGCGATACCGCTTAACATTTGTTATGCCACGTACACACTAGCGGCAAAACGCGCGCGGCGCGCCGCCGGCGGCAGGACGCGCGCCGCGAAAGCAGCCGCGAAACGGGTTTTTGTTGCCGCGGCATGGATCGCTCCTGGACCGATTTTTTGTGGTTTGCCGCGTGCCGCGGATGAAGGAGACCAATGAGAGGGGCCCGCTTCCGTGACGTGCGCGCGGGAAATGGTGCCATGCGGACCCGCCCGACCGCTTGTTTCTCGTTTCGCACTATCATCTGCGCGCGTCAGCTTCCGGTGCACCGTGACTCCCGGATAGTTCGAGAAGGGGAGAGGAGTCTAGTCTGTCACGTGATTGCCGCAGCGGCGCGCCGCCGGTTCGTGTGGCCGCCCTGCCGCTGCTGCGTTTTGCCGCCGGCGGCGCGCCGCGGGCGTTTTGCCGCTAGCGTGTACGTGCCATTAGCCGGTCGAAAGCGGCCACCGCTGAAAGATAAAAATGTAGACGTGTCAATGTGATCATTCACATAAAGCAGCTGCTTCCACTGTCTGTTAAGGAGCAATAACATTTCCTTGCCTATACTCACCTAAATTGATGCGACTTACTATGTTAAATATTTCATAAAGCTGATTGTGACCGCCTAACTGTTATTGAACAGGGAGTTCAATATTTTTCTGTAAGCGCCCTACTGATGAGAAAAACCTATTTATAAACTTGCATGCCTTACCTTCTCCGGAGTATTGTCAGCTTCGCTTGAAAGCCTTCAAATAAAGCAGCATTATGCTATACTTCACATCATTTACTACCACCTATTTTAGTCCTAATCCGTAACTCGGCCTACGCCAAGAATCTACAAATGACGTAGTCGCCAGTACTGACTGACGAGTGTGTAATCAAAGGAAGCCAACCTAAAGTCCCTATATAAGAAAGTACCGCCATCTACTCTTTCCTCCGCCGCCTCCTCTCCTAAAGCGCTTGCTTTTTTCTTTACTTTTTGCTTGCGAAAGCCAATTCGATGGTGGCGCACCTAGAAAGTCCACGATGAAGCTTTCAGGCCGGGCGCGCGCCGCCGCCGCCGCCGCCGGCGACTGCGGCCGCGCAGAGGACTTTCAACCTGGCTCTGAGGCGGAAAAAAAGAAAATATAAACAAGTGAAAACCGCGCGCTATCATCGTCCAATCGGAGATACAGGAGAGAGGGAAGCGGCGTTTATCAAAGGATGACAGTGCTTTTCTTATATAGGGACTTTAAGCCAACCTTGCTCAAAATGCCGCCTGGTGGCGTGATGAGCTAGCGCTAAGTGAAGTACCTATATAGGTGTGCGCTCTCCTCCTCCCCTCTCCCCCTCTCCGCCACAGTTGCGGGGCAGCAAATCATTGCAAATAACTCCTCTCTCACTCTCTCCCTCTCTCTCTAAGGGTACGCCGGTAGGCGACGCAAGTGTCGCGGCGCAGTATAAAGCGCGCGTTCGCTGTGCTTCCGTTATTCAGTGATGTTCTGTGCAGGGAATTTTCCCTTGTTCAGGGAATTTTCAGCCGTCATTTTGGACAAAAGGGAAAAAGGGAATCTTCGCAATATTGCAAGGAATTTCTGGAATGGTGAAATTCCTCTATAATGTCCAAAACATAGCGACACGATGCGCTTTCGGATTCTGCAATTGTTTCCGGCGCATGAAGTAGGCAAAAGCATGGCCTTTGAGGTTCGTTATTGTTACTTATATAAAGCGATTTCTTGTTTACTTTGCGTGTTCGATTCGGAACCCACATTTCCACAACGTATTCACAGCACATGGGCTCCGAGATTGCTACATGACATCGTAGTGAAAGACCTTATTGTTTCGTTATGAATGGGCAACAAGCCACAAGCATACAATCCAAAGAATAATCAAAAGAGGAGCGGCAATCGGATGTGTATTTGAACGTTTTGCTTGCGTCAGTTGTTTTGTCATAAACTATGCGCTCCGATGAAGCATGGATGACGGCTCCGGGCCATCAAATCCTAAACAGGCAAAGCAAATGAGAAAAAAGTTTGTGAAGTTGTTTCGCTCGGAGTGGCTGAGCCTGCCGGAATTTAAAGGATGGCTTGTAGAACACACGACTACCGAGGCGAAGTGCAAAGCCTGCGGCGTGACAATCAAGTGCGGTAAGAGCGATCTTCTGAAGCATTCTAAAACTGGAAACACCTGGCAGCAATAAGATCGATCAATTGCACACTGCATCAGCGATTTGTTTCGTGCGAATCGCTGATGTGAGGTCACGTGACGTGCCGTTTGGCCCCCTGCAAACCACTCGGAGTATTAGAAGCCAATCTCGAAGGCCATGCTTTTGTGTTGTGCAGGAGCGCACGCTCCTGAAAGAATTGCAAGAGCCGTAAACACACACACACACACACACACACACACACACACACACACACACACACACACACACACACACACACACACACACACACACACACACACACACACACACACACACACATATATATATATATATATATACATATATATATATATATTTCGTTAGTGCAGGGGAAAATCCGGGGATTTTCTTAGACATATGCAGGGAAAATGCCAGAAATAGGGAATTTTCATGTCTCGGAAAGGGAATTTTTAGGCGCAGTGCGGAACATCACTGCCGTCATTCTCTCTCTGTGCAACGATGTGCGAAACGCCATGAGCAACGTCAACGTCGGCGCTAGTTGCAGCGGCAGCGCCACCGCCGCGGAGCAGAGGAAGGTTCCGGAAGCCAAACGTAAACGTCAGCGTCGGCAAGCGGACCCCGAACTTCGGGATCGTCTTCAAGATACCGCGCGCACCGACGCTGGGAATCACGTACGATCTCTAAATAAAGACGCAACAACCCCGTACAAACGTCTCCTCTCTTCTCAATACATTCTCTCACTCTTTCATTTGGTTGTGTTGCCAAGTGAAACGAAACGGAAACTCGATGCGCACCCCCGCGATGTTTTCGCATCCCACCATGGTTGCCCGTAGGCTGAGATGATGTGATTTTTTTTTACCAAACAAGCTGCCAAACAGAATCTCATTTTATATATAAGGGGAGCATCAAGAAAAGTAAAAGCTAGGTGAGAGGCGTGCATTATTACACTTATTATTAGAATTATTCATAGAATTATATAATAACAGAATAGAATTATTAACAGAATCATTAAAGAAAAAATATAACGCTATTATCTTCGACAGCAACAACGCAAAACGGGGTTAGAGGAACACTTGGCCGTGCATTCCAAGGAGTGTGACTGTGAACCCCCGTTTCAGTTCATGTTAGCAAGCAGTGACAAGTAGGCCGTTTTGCAGTCTTAATTCAAGTTTCAGCGCTGCCTCATTATAGTGTTTTAGCCTGTCCAGTATTCCGGCATTTGCAAGGACCTCTTCGTAACACCGGATGATGATGATGAATTGTATATAGCTATGCCCTTAGCATCGGGCCGAAATTTGGAAGCGCCCTACCTATTGAAACCTAAAAAGAAAGGAACATTTAATATATCCGCTGTGTTTCGACACCCGAAAGAAACAGCACTCCAACGGTCGCGGAAACGTCACTTATCTCCTCGTTGTGCGCCACCATTTTGTTAGCTTTTCCTTCGTCATGCCGACTACCAGTCATTGGTCACGACGTCTTGTGACGCTTCATGTAAGCACAATGCCTCATGGAGACATTTTCGTGTTCCGTGAAAATTCTTGTCCAAAAACATAAACAGGCAACGTGTTCGCGATTACACGGCCCTAGATAATTTCACCCGCCGTGGTTGCTCAGTGGCTATGGTGTTGGGCTGCTGAGCACGAGGTCGCGGGATTGAATCCCGACCACGGTGGCCGCATTTCGATGGGGGCGAAATGCGAAAACACCCGTGTACTTAGATTTAGGTGCACGTTAAAGAACTCCAGGTAGTCCAAATTCCCGGAGTCCCCCACTACGGCGTACCTTATATTCAGATCGCGGTTTTGGCACGTGAAACCACATAATTTAATTTTTTTAGATAAGTTCCCCCAACAGCGAAGTAGAATACGTTTGCTTACTGCAATATTATCAATTACTGCAAACACAACTCCTATCTTCAGCAAGGATTTATTTCGCGCTATGGATGCTAACGTGATTGTGTACTCCATTTTATTAAACTTTGCTAAGGCGTTTGACACTGTTTCTCATGATCTACTGCTAATTAAACTCGCTGGTCTGAATATTGATGATCAGAAATAAGGCTGGATTAACCATTTTCTTCCGAACCGTAGCCAATATGTCCGAGTTAATGATTATGACTCACCTCTTGTTTCTGTAACCTCTAGAGTATGTCTGAAAAGTTCATTGTTAGGTCCTCTTTTCGTTTCTAATTTACATTAATGATCTTGCAAACGTTATCTCCCTTATAAACTTTTTCGCCGATGACTGTGTGCTATACCGTTTAATTACTAATCGCTGCGATGAAGCATGTTTGCAATCAGACTTGAACACAATTTCTTTATATGGTGCAGCGACTGGCTCATGATTCTTAGCACCACTAAGTGCAAACACCTGCGTATTTGTAGCTGCTCTCATGATAATACTCCTCGCTATGTTCTTAATAACACTCCGTTATCATCTGTCTCACCACACAAATATCTGGGTATTCACATAATACACAAGCTGTCCTGGAAAATGCACGTGAAGTACATATTTAACCACGCTAACCACACGCTCGGATTTGATTCTTAAGGCACCATTTCATAGCTGCTAACAGCAATGTTAAGCTTCATCTGTATATAGGACGTTATTAAGACCTAAACTAGAACATGCATGCTCCATTTGGAATCCTAATCAGATAAATTGAATTACACTTTAGAGTCTATCCAAAACCGCGCCACCAGTTTTATTACTCCCCAAATTACTCAAATTACTCCGCGACAATAAGCGTATCTGCAGTGAAATCAGCCCTTAGTCTTCCGTTTCTTTCTCTGCGCCGTAAATATTTTCGCTTATGTCTCTTTCACTGAATTGACAATACAAACCCTATTCTCAAAGATAAGTTACTCTTTTCTCCATCCTATATATCTTCACGCACTGACCACAAGTTCCAGGCAGGAATATCGCACTGCCGAACTAGCCTTTGCATAAATTAATTTATTCCTCGAACTGAAAATGACTGGAACCATCTGCCTGCGTTCATGACTGCCATCACCTAACACTCCAAGGGCTAGATCTAGTAAACATAAATTCCCAAGTTAGTGGAATTGTAGCACAATTGGCAGTGCAACGCACGCGTAATGCGGAGGTTGCGGGTTCGGCTCCCGCTGGCGTCAAGTTTTCTTTTCGTCCACTTTCATTTCCCTTTTCTTCATTATTTTCTACATTCCAATTTCAACTACACCTAATTTCCCCGGTGCTTTCCTTGGCTTCGTTGTCTGTTGGCTTTATGTGGTTGTGACTAATAAATTCGAGCCCCTCGGTTCCCATTCTTCTACCGACGTCAGCAAATTTAAGGAAACTACCGCCGATTTTGTATGCACCTCCCCTCTGTAATTCGTCTGGCCCTGATATCATTGAAAATAAATAAATAAATATTACCTCTGTTTTTGTCTGGTTGAATGCTGCGCTGCCAGATGGCGCCACCATTCTGGGCGCTCTCGTTACGCCTTTGCTAACCAGTAATCCGCTTCCGCATACTGGAATACCGGACACGCTTAACTCTCAGCTTTCTTTATTATTATTGTTTTAAGTTATTTAAAATACTCCCAATGTCACTACGGTGTTACAGCAAGGTGCGGCAGTTCAAAGTGTGCGCGAAAAGCAGTGTCGAATGAAGTATGGTGCTTGTCTGCAGGAGCGGAACCAGGCTCGCAAGAATGATAGTACCCGCTCGATCAAATGGGGCGCTATGACATTATATATGCTAGCGCACATTCATTTTCTTTTGGAAGAAAAGGAGCTGTAACCTTACATGTGGAAGTAATTAATTAGGCGAAGGCGTTGCATCCTTTTTTTATTCTGTTTTCTGTTTTTTATGTTACCTGCGATTCTTCTATGTAGTTTTATTGCTTCTCAGATAAATTGAATTACACTTTAGAGTCTATCCAAAACCACGCCACCCGTTTTATTACTCCCCAAATTACTCAAATTACTCCGCGACAATAAGCGTATCTGCAGTGAAATCAGCCCTTAGTCTTCCGTTTCTTTCTCTGCGCCGTAAATATTTTCGCTTATGTCTCTTTCACTGAATTGACAATACAAACCCTATTCTCAAAGATAAGTTACTCTTTTCTCCATCCTATATATCTTCACGCACTGACCACAAGTTCCAGGCAGGTATATAGTTCGCTATTCATGTATATATAATAGCGGAAGTCCTTAGAAGTCAGTGCTGGTCGTGTATCTTTTTTTGTTTTCTCTGTCTTATTTTGCTCGCGCGGTTAGTTTATTACCTTGAGCTATAAACACGCACAAGAACTCCACTTTCTTCAGCTAACCTCAATGCAGTTGAATTGAAAAACGAGTGACGGTGTCTCCTTCTTGCTACGTTGTCCTAACGTCCAATGCTAAGAATCCGTAACATTAACGCAACATTCAAACAGAATAAATTGTACATACTTGGTCGATAATCATATTCTACTTCTCTTTCCCAGGCACTGGCATGCGAACAAGTATGAACAGCAACCCACACGATTTAGAGTAATGTCATGGTTCACCGGTGCAACTCCGACGGGCAACTTCCGAATATGTGAGGGAAACGCCGCCATACCGAACTTCGGCCAAATCACGCTCCCATAAATTTACGATGTCCGTACCGTCCAAACTGCCTAACTTCGCTTGCATGAGTGTGCAAAAGACAACGCTTACGCTGTGAGCGATAGACCTGGTATTAGCGCCTTGGCCTCTACGCTGGAAAGAGAGCGGTACGTATGGTGGGCCTTTTTCGGCTAAGAAACATAACAGCTATGAAGATTACTTTCGAGAACTGTTCGCTTCGAAACCAGCTTGACGCGCCAAAGGAAATATATTCCAGCACGACAAAGGCGTTTGGCCGGCTGATGGCATTCGTGAAGAAAAATACTGTTCACGAACTTTCGTTTGTAACGAATGCCGAATGCAGACAGACATAATGGAGCTCTTCTTGCTATTATAATAATTTTGTGCACAAACTCAATTGCTATATTTTCGAAAACGTGCGATCACGGGTTGTCAGGCGGGCAAACGCATGACAACCCTTCGTATCTTCCCTCTCAACCTCATAAAGCCCCTCATTAGGGGCTTTATGGACTTAAGTGCTAATGAAGCGCATAGGTGACCTTTCAACCACCAGGTTGCGAGGCTGATCTCAGCTGACTATCGATGCAAACTGACAACGGCTGCTGCAGAAACCGTGCTTCAGAAAGTCAAACCCGCCGTGGTTGCTTAGTGGCTATGGTGTTGGACTGCTAAGCACGAGGTCGCGGGATCAAATCCCGGTCACGGCGGCCGCATTTCCATGAGGTCAAAAGGCGATAACAGCCGTGCACTTAAATTTTGGAGCACGTTAAAGAACCCCAGGGGGTCAAAATTATTCCGGAGTCCACCACTACGGCATGCCTCCTCAGAATCAGATCGTGCTCTGGCGCGTAAAACCCCATAATTTAATTAATTATTTTAAAGATTAAAGGCGAGAAGTGACACTCTAGATTTGAACAGTGTTAGGAAACAGGAAGAACGCAATCACTCTCCTGCCCACTCCGCCTCACTTCTATAGGACCGGTACATTATTGTCACGTAGTAGTCACAATGAAGAAAACAGCAGCAACTCGCTTTTTATTGGGCGAACTTGCGATCACAAAAATAGGCTGCACTCAAAGAACAACGGTAGCGGCGCACAGAGTCGGCAGTCGTCGAAAATCTGGTCAGCTGGTCAAGTGCGTCGGCTTTTATACATAAGTCATCGAAGGTTCCAGAGTAATCGCCGGTGCCGGCTTGTTTTCCAGAAAGTACTACACAATTTGCTCCCCGAATTCATGCAGTCAGACGACACAAGGTTCGGTGACAATAGACAGCACACAGAACCATCGATAACATTCGATAAACCTCCGATACATGCGGGCACGTCCTGCGCTGAACGATAACCCTTGTGGTGAAACGCGGTCACCCGAGAAAGATAAACAAATACACCTGTCGGCTGAAATTTCTAGTGCCGTACAAATTAGCTCCACTCGGCAAACGACGGAGGATTGCGACGTGAAGCCCATCAAGTGATACGTAATATGCTGCGTCATAGTGGCATTCAATATCTCACTGACCTGTGTAAAATGTTTGGAACGCAAAGGAGTCGTTGCTTAAGCGAAATAGAAACAAGAAATGTCGATAAATTACGAACTAGGATTGCATATATCAGCTAACTGGAAAGCATAAAAATATAAGCAAGACGCATAACAATAACAGAATACTATAGGCAAAAAACAGGATTGCTTTTTGTATACGCGCACAAATCAACAAAATACCAAACATTCGCATCAATCAAACGTCGGGTGTACATTACGGCACATAAATGAATTTCACGGTTGCTGCGATTTAAAAGTTGGGTGTATAATAGTTCATTTCTTTTCCTTTATCTAGCCTTTTTTTTTGTAGAATAATTAGCACGTTATAATACTTCTCATATACTAACCGAATATTCTTTAAGCATAAATCCTTAAATTATTTGTTTTGTTTTTTTTTTTCGTTTGAATTTAGAGACTGCAACACATCGACTCCAATTGCTGCCAGTGGAGTCGAAGTCTTTCAATGGAACCAATCACATGGCTCTATTGTTCTGAAGGTTAATTAGTCTAATCTGCATAATTACTTGTCTAATTACTACATCGAATTATTTCCAAATGTGTGCGGCGGGCGTTAACGTAATCTAGAGGAAATCATGTAGGCACGTTTGCTCAAATTATTGAAAATGACCTGCTCGTTCTACAACTAGCCTGACTGCCATGGTAGAGCCATGAATTTGAAATTTTAAATTAGAGCCCGCGTGTGTTTTCTTCGTAATTAGTGCACAGATTTTGCATACCCATTTTTACAGCGGAGCTGTTTAAGCTGCCTGTCAGTCTGTTAGTCGTCCACAAAAAAAAAGTGGGCCGATCAAGGCGGTGTGCAGAAAAGGTCCAAGTGCAATGGCACATACCCCTGTGAATTAGCGAAGCTGAGCCTAGCTAAGTCTAAGCATGGTTGGGACTACTTAAGCTTAGTCAGTCATAGATGGCAAATTAATAGGTTATCGACAATCGACCAATAATCAATGAGTTCTGGAAAATGCTGGGGATGACTAGGTAGTGCTTAGTCTAGCCCAAATACGTAGCCAATACCTTGCGATAGCCAATCAATGGCTAATCGATAATCGATCAATAATCAATAAATTTAAGAAAATGCTGGGAATAACTTGGTCGTGCTTAGCCTAGCAGAAATACGTAGCCAATACCTTGCGATAGGCAATCGATAGCCAATCAATAGGTAATCTATAATCGATCAATAATCAATAAATTCCGGAAAGTGCTGGGGATGACTTTGTAGTGCTTAGGCTAGCCCAAATACGTGGAAAATACCTTGCGATAGCCCATTGCTGGTCAATCAACAGCTAATCGATCAATAATCAATGAATTCCGGAAAATGCTGGTGGTGACTTGGTAGTGCTTAGCGTAGCCCAAAAGCCAGGACTAGCTAGGTGCCAATCAGCTCCGCTGTCTTTTAGCATTGCGCCTCCAGTGCAAGCTACGCATTTTTTTTTTTTTCGTTTTCGCAGCTCATTTTGTAACTACATCTCTTAACCTTGTGCGCTTGTTTAACTTGAAGATTTAACTTGAAGATGTATTTTTGGTTGAATTGCGCGCTTCTTCGGTTGCTGTTAAAATTTTAGGAATTTTCATATTACAGTGGCATTATCATCATTGCAGTTATTGTAACTAGAAGGATCGTTTTTATTTCAAATTATTTTACTGTGGTTATATGTTAAAATGTTTATAGAGGCTGTTTCATTTTAGCTGCAACAATGTTTTAAAAAAATTGCCTGTCGCAGTTGGGACAATTCTAATCCGTGATTTAAACTACTCGATGAGACCGCCATTACTTCCACTAAAAATCCAAATGCCTAATTCAATACGCTATTTAACTTTTTAATTAATTATTTTACGGCACATATCTTAATCTACAAACTGTAGCTAGTGAGTTTCCAAGGTGTATACACTTCTAACGAATTTTCTAGGCTGCGCTAGTGTCGAGATATTAATTTTCAAAGTGTCCGACGAAATGCATTGGTCTTTCAGTTACTTATGAGCTTCAATGCATAAAAGAGCGTTTTATTAAAAGAGTTAACTGTAACGCCAATGCATTTCTTCGCACACATTTAAAATAATATCTCCTAAACTGGTTCAGTCCTGAGAATTCGTTTCAAGTGGATATGCCTTGTGAACTCAGCGGCTATAATTCGTAGATGGAAATATGTGCTGTAAGGGAAGTCATTAAAGAGCTAATTAACATAATGTTACTCATTGATTTAGGGGTTTTGATTTCTCGTGGAAGTAATGGCCGCCTCATCGAGTAGTTCAGATGAAGGGTTAAAATTGTACAATCTGCCACAGGCAATTTTTTAATTTCGTGCAGCTAAAATGAAACACCCCGTATAAGCAGTATCTACAGAACCAAAATCGATGCGCGATCGAGGCATGATAAGGATGTTCTCCTGATGCTCGCCCAATGGTCAAGCACAAGCAGTCGCGTCACTCATGGATGGACGTCTACTAAGGGCACGGAACTTGCGCTCTTCGGCTATTCAGATACGATTTTCTGCGTGATCTCATCCTGAATTTGTTTCGCTGTAAAAATTAGCAACCTCAGCTCTATTTAATTTCTGGAAACGATTATGAGTTGTCGAATGTCACGCGTTAAGTGGACTGATCGCATGGCTCAATTGTTATGAAAGTGAATGAGTCTAATTGCATAATTACTTGTCTAAGTACTACATAGAATTATTTTCAAGTGTTTGCCGCTCTGGTAAACGTAATCCAGGGGAAATTATTTAATTATATCAGAGGCGCTATAACGTAAAATGACTCCAAACTGTTTTGATTCCAATTTCTACAATCAGCCTCCACGATTGGTCAAAACATTTTCAGGCCATTCCCACTTCGCCTGTCTGTCACACGACGTCACGAAAACCGCCATAGCTCCCCATCTGCTATACGTGTACACACTGATTTCCATGATTAAACCGCACAAAAGAAAAAGAATAATTCATGTTTCGACGGTTTTTCACCATTAGCCCTCTGCTATTAGTCCAATGTTTTCTGGCTCCACCCACTTCGCCTGTCTGTCACGCGACCTCACAAAACCGCCGAAAACTCACCACGTCAAAGTGACGTGCACGCGAAAAAAATGTATTTATATGCCGAACAAAACTGAGAATTTTTCCGAATAGTCACAGACTGCCCCGTTCCGAAAGGAATAGAAGATGGCTGCCCGCCGATCGCTCAGGCTCTCGCTACTCGCACCTGCCGGTGAGCATGTATTTATTTGCGCATGATAAACCTTTTTGCATGGCAGTAAAACGTTATCGAGCCCTTTCGGCATGCATACGACATCACTCTGGCAACTACTATTCCTGGCTGAGGATCCGTTTTAGCGGCATGCATATCCTTGCGTTGCACGCCGCCGCAATTTTAGACCAGTCACCGCAAGCTAAGTAAGGCGAAGCGGACCAATCGGAGAAGCCGGCACCACCCTCTTCATGCGGTTATCTATTTTCACTGTGCTGGCTCAGCCCCATCGATACCCTCTCCACTAGAGCGTGCTCCTCGCGTCTTGTCAGCCAATTAGATAAGAAAAACAGCTTAGTGTAGACAATGTTATTGGTTTTGAAAGCGAACAAAGGTGACCTCCTATAAACGAGGAGAGTGTTTGATTGGGTTGTTCAGACAACGCTGCGGGACGTAAATTTGGCGTCAGGAGTTTGGAAATAAAACAGTTTGGAATCAAAACAGTTTGGAATCATTTTACGTTATAGTGCCACAGGTTCCCTCTTTTGTGAGTGATTTCGAACAGGGGTTCTTCAAAAACCGGACATATTCAAGGAATGTGATTCGTAGTATAAGAGCAGCCATCTTTTTTGTAATGCATTAATATAAGTAACGAATACAGCGCAAATAATGTTCCCCTCTTTGTGGTGTCTCATTAAGTGTCTGAACTGCTGTCGCAGTATAACAAATGCCATTGGCGCATGCCTCAATTGCGATAGCAAATTAGTAGAGAGCTATACGGAGTAAGGATAGTAGGCTTATCAGCTCTGTAAACTTGGACATGCAGCAGCACCAGCAACGCGCAGAACTGTTGTCGGCGCCGTCGGCGTTTTTCCCGCGTTCGCACCGAACGCGTGCGGCGTTGGTGACTGTTGCCGGTGCCTGTGGGGGCGGCTCGGAGGTTTTCGACGAGATCAGAATGGGACACTCGTCGAGCAGCGTCGGAAAAGTTACCCACCTTCTCGCCTCGCAACGTTTTCATATAAATACGCAGCTAAACGTCGCCTATTCTCCCTCCCGTCCCCCCCACGGCCTTTCGCGCGACGGAAGAAGTCGCGTTTGCTCTGGATATATGGTGATTGTAAAGTAGGAAAGACGCTTAATTCTGCAGTCCTTCAGTGAGCACGGCGCAGAATACGCGTTTGCTCTCCGGCGTGCGTTCGCTCCCCGTGAAAGCGCCCGTCCCTCGAGTCCTTTCACTCGCACATACAGCGTCCGGAGCCGTGAGGTTCCGTAAGACGGAGCACATACAGCGTCCGTCATACGGAACCTCACGGCGACAGCGACGGCAGAAATCCGCTTTGGAGTGTCCATATAATTGCTATCGCAATAAAATAATGCAGTGAAGTCCTCAGCGGTTATATGGTATGGGAAACGGCTCGATCCCGCAGTCCACGCCAGTGTGCTCCAGTCTCGGCCGGCTGCGTCCAAGGGCACCCAGCCGAAGCTCCCGCGTCCCTCATTTTCTTCGTCCACAGTTGGCTCTGATGCCGCTAATCCTGTTGCCGTTCCCACAATGGCAATGGTTAATCTAAGAGCTATTGTACTGTAACAACTGAAAAAGTTGTCGCAGTTTCACCTGAAAGGTGAAGCATCAATTGCGATAGCAAATTTGTAGAGAGATATACGGAGTAATGATATTAGCTTTATCAGCTGTATAAACTTGGACATGCAGCAGCACCGGCAACGCGCCGAACTGTTGTCGACGCCGTCGGCATTTTGCCCGCGTTCGCTCAAAATGCGTGCGGCGTTGGTGACTGTTGCCGGAGCCTCTGATATAAATAGGCACTTGGTGCCGCAGCTAAACGTCGCCTCCCTTCCCTCCCCCTTCCCCCCCTCCCCCACGGCCTCTCGCGCATCGGAAGAAGGCGCGTTTGCTCTACATATATGGTGATTGTAAAGGAGGAAAGAGACGCCTACTTCTGCAGCCCTTAAGGAAGCACGGCGCAGAACGCGCGTTTGTTCTCCGCCGTGCGTTCACTCCCCGTGAAAGAGCGCGTCCCTCGCGCCCTTTCACTCGCACATACAGCGTTCGGCGGCGCGCGGCCACGATTTCATCTCCATTGACGTCATACGGAACCTCACGGCGACGGCGACGGCGACGGCGACGGCGACGCCGACGGCGACGGCGACGCCGACGGCAGAAATCTGCTTTTGAGTGTCCATATAATTGCTATCGCAATAATAAATAATCCGGCAAGAGGCAACCTTTGCCTGACTGGCTGCACTTGTTGGACGCATGTGCGCGTTTCGGAACTTAGTGGATCGGTAGCGAAGCGTAATTGCAGCCTTAGTGTATTTGCGATAAGCACACGTTGGCATAGTATCGCGTCGTGGGGCACCGAATGGAATGCGTTTTTCTTGCTGTGAAAGCGCGCATCAGCGCTATGGAAGCAGATGAGGAAGTTCTTGCAGCAATGAAGAGCGTGTTGATCTGCGTGAGCTGCGCAGAAACAAGGCCGCAGAATGCTGCACCACAACACACACCGAATGAACGCTGACGAGAGGAAAACAAGTAGTTAGCTGTTCAGCGTGCTTATTCCCGGCGTATCCAAGCGTAAAACATGGCAAAACCGACAAGAAACGTTGAACGTACTCCTATAAGAACACTACCGAATCCGCCTAACGTACCTCTAACGAAAGTTGGAGGCAGACGTGGGACGTACGTTTAGCAGCTTTCGGGAAAATATACGGAATGAAATTTACACGTTGTTAATACGTGCTTGCTTTTATTTTTAGCATAATACTAGTCGTGGCAACAGGGCGGAACCTTCGCAGTTGCCACTTTTTTCGCTCAGCTTTTCCTCCTGAGTTAGGATACACTAATTCTATGAATGGAAAACTTCATCTTAAGCTATTTTAACAGAGCCACCTCTCCCGTTCCAGGCCTACGCGATTTGCGTCCAGTAACAAAACCATTTGCTTACAGTATCCCGTTGAAACGTTATGTATCCGTCAGTATTCCGCTATGTTTTGTGCTACTGAACCTTGCGCTATTAAGCTGTAAACACCATCTTCACGCTTTCCTTGAACTTGTATAATTCTGTATTTAAGTATTAGTATGGAAACGTTGTTATTTATTCTTAGTTTGATTCGTACCACTGCGCTGAATAAATTACATGTTAATAAATTGCATATTAAAGGAGGTCCCCCCATTCAGTGCTTGGCTCGTGCATATACTATGTGCATGTAGCGTATTCTATGCACGATGAACCAGTCAATAAAACTAATAATGTGCTCAGGAACAACCGGATGGTCTTGGTATTTTCCTGATCCTGATATAGAAACCGTAATTCAAGCCGGAGTGCACCATCTTATTAGAAAACGGAGAAATGGTTACTGGTTCGAATTCAATTGCGTAATAATATTCGATAGAAAACAAAAAAAAAACGACCTCCGAATATCGTATCTTACATAGCAAATTTTATTTCTACACACAGTGAAATGCGAAATTTGTGTAGAATCCTCCACGTATAGAAATGAAGTTTACATCTATATTTACATGACTTTCTCAGGGTATATTCACATGCATGTCCCGCCATTAGCAACCGGACGTGTGCTTAACTTAGGTGTATGTAAACAAGAAACAACTGGCTTTCAATTATCTCATGCACCATGACAACGAAGTAATGAAATAATAATAATAGGGGAACGGCATATCACCAGATGCACGTGTAGTGTTGAGTTAGTTCAAGCTGAAAATTATAATACTGCAGTGCCTCGCGTTGTTTTTAAGAAATGAGAACATGCTTAAAATGGCCAAACCATAAATTGCTTTCACTAAATCGAAACAACAAATTCGAATATAGACTGCCTCAAAGTGAAGCAACAATAGTGAGAAAATGAAAAAGAGCACCCGATGCGTTTTCCTCAGAAATTGGTGCCTCTGGCAGAAACTGCGAATGCCATGCAGAAGTCCTGACTTCCATCGTCACCTCTCCTTTGAGACCCCAACCAGTGGTATTACTCCTCGGATATTCGAAAGAAAAGAATATTCGACGAGTTCGACTAGCGCCTTCTCGAACCGAATAAGATTCGAATAACAACTAATATTCGATTCGTATTCGAAATTTTGAGTGCATGCGCGTTTCTAGCCGCGACACGTAGTATAACGCTGCGAGAAACCACACTAAACTTTGTCACCTCGCTCGTCAGTCGTTCTTCGATTCCGCGGGTCTCCTATTGACAGCGGTAGCCCGCGAAGAACCTCGCAATAAGGCTGAGCCCGAGCTGCCTGCGATCTCTGCGGACAGGGGGCGCCTCGGGCGCTACTAGAGCCAGGGTCGTCGCGCCTTGTGGACTCCCAGGGTGGACGCACTAAGGCGACTCGATAGGCTACGGCACCGCCGTTCTTTGCTAGCTTAGGTTGAATCACGGAGCGCACTCTTCCCATTCTGCCCCGCTTGTACTCGCCAGCGTTGTTCTCCTTTCCCTCTCCCTCCGATTCTCTCTCTCCCTCGCATCGCCACCCAAGGCGGCGGCGGGGCCCGCTGGCATCGACGTTTTGCCAGCGTTTGTCCCCCCCCCCCCCCCCCCCTCGTAACTACGTCGCGAATGGCGCTCCCGGTGAGTGCCCGTGATTGTGAAACCGAGGTCCATTCATGCCTCCGACGTAGCGACCAGACAGCGCCAGTTCGAGAGCAACGTCCTCTGCCGCTGTCGCAGTTGAACGCACTGTCGAGTTCTTTCTTTTTATGAATTTTGCTATCTTTTACGTCATTGGCTGGCGTTTTCGCGTGATTGCAGGATGTTGTCATCTGGAAAAGAAACAGAAAACCGGGCAGAAGTCAAGTGAGGAACCAAATGATGAAACGCGTGGGATCCAGTGTTTTTGTCGCTAACGGCCGACAGCCAATCAGAGCGCCTTTGTGACACTCTCGGCCAAGTTCAGACCTCGGTCGCTCGGCGCAGCAGTAAAGCGAGAGTTCGGCTTGAAAGAACGCTACAATTTACGAACACCTATGCTTACCTCTCGTGCAAAGAAGTGCGCTTTGTGTTCGTTTGCCGCCGTCTGAAAACAGGCGGGCACTGTATACGCTCGCTGCAAAATAAATAGACGCAAACGGAGCTCCTTTTAAATGAGCCTTTGGTTTCGATGCGGCGTGGTGGTGACAGCCGGTAGTTCAGGATGCTGTAGTGCCGTGTTAGTAGCGGGAATGTATAGAAAGTTTTCGAATTTTCGGTGTCGCCTTCCGACCTGACATTCAGGAGCGCTGATTCAAGCTGTGGCCTAAGCGCAGTATCTCGACCGAAGAGCGCTGTGTGTATAGCGTGCATTACATTCGAAATCAGGTGAAGTTTATGAGAAAAAATAACGGTGGAGCTGTTTCTCTGGATAAACCAGGCACCTCAACAGCAACAACAACAAAAAAATACGACTCGGCGGATGATACTACACCAAAACACGACAATTCGCAATAGGAGAAACGCATAAATTATATAAACAAACTATGATGTCTCATTTTGTGACAGATCTTTGCTTTCGTGTTTATTCGAAATCGTAAGTGCACATACGCCACTAAAATGGTACCAGAACATCCTAAGCTTTACAGCCGTACATACTGACATTGCAGAGAAATATAAGTTTGTAACACAGTTGTAAACGGGATAGAGGTTCCTTTTTGACACGGCTGTCCATAAACATTTAATACGTCAAAGGACACTACTTAATTAGGTAAATTGAAGTAAAATAATATGTGCAGTGCTAACAAAACAATAAAAGAAAAGCATTGAACACAAAGGAGTGACCATGACCAAAACAAAATATCTGGAGCGATATTTTGAAAAATAGTCGAGCAGCCTGTTGAAATGAATGACATCAACAGTTGTGACCCGGTATCCCTTTGCTTTAGTACAAGGAGGAGAGAACAGGATAGTTCGAGTATCATTAAAAAGAGGCTTTAGGTCCTGGCTAACTCCGATTTTCCCACTCAAAATACGTGTAAAACGCAGCAACACTTTCATCAGACTACCTTTGGACCAATTTGAAGCACGAGGTCTGCAAATCCATAACTCCGTATCAAAACATATATCGCAGTTCTATGTTTCGATTGATGAATTTGGGCATTAGAATTCATAGTGAGTATTTGTGATGTTTTTACACTGATAATATGTGGTGACCATGTAGAAGTGGAGAGATACTAGTCGTGGGGTTCCTGGACGTGTAATTTGTACTACCTGGTTTTGAATATGAGGCAATGAGCGTACGTGGGAGGCGTACGTATTACTATAACAAGAAATGCAGTACTTATTATGACTGTGAACAAATCCATAGTCCAGAGAGGTGAAAAACTATCGATGTAAAGTATGAACAAACTTTAACGAGTACCATAATGCCATTGGCTGTTTTTATTAGTGCACTAATTTGTATATAAAACTTCAAATGTTCGTCTGATGCAACCCCAAAAACTTTGCGTGGTCAGTGTCCCCAGCAGCTTGCATGTTTAGCAAATATTCATATCCGACTCCTTGTAAGAGCTCAGATGCGGTAACATTTTTTTTTTCAGTTTCAATACATTTTTCGCACGAAACATCTATTTGGCGCAGACAGTACCCATAACTTTATCGGCATGTGTGAGAACAGCTCCAGTGCTTCGTATATACCAAAGCAAAATGAAATTGCGAAGCGGAAAACTTTATTGAGCGTCCTGCGTTTATTCCCATGCTATGCAAGCGCTCTCTCCCTCGTGCCATTATTTAGCAATTCCAAGGGGCCCCTTTTCTATTCAAATTCTGACCCAGCCCGTTACGGTTCGCGTAGTGTACCTGCACAGTAAACATTTTGCACCCTGTGGATGTATAAAGTGTGCTTTAGGTTTTTTTACACCCACGAAGCACGCTTAAATCACTTTTGATTCCCGTTAAAGGCTGTTTAACACGACAACACCAACTCCGCGTTCATCATATGGACTAAGATAGGTGTGAATGTGTAAACATGGTGTGTCTATCAAAGAGAAAATTAGCACCTACCCGACTTGTAGCATTAATCAACAAATTTTTCCTTCATGGGAAATTTGTAGCTATGCGCTTAATGCCTTTTATGCGAAAGTTTCCCTTTTATGAATCATCCGCCACTTTGCGGGCTTCCAAAAAACTGATCTGCCAGGCTGTGAAAAGGTTTTAAAGGTGTTATCACTTTCCTTAACACTTTCCCTATATTTTTATATTCTTTAAATTCTTTCCTTGCAATTATTTGTTGCCACATTTCAACTATGTGTCGTTTCATTTCGGCACTCGAAACGTTTCTTTCGCTTTCTGAACAGGAAATAATCCCAAGCCCATGGCAAGTCAGAGCATCTTAACTTATTTCTATTGTTTCTAACAGGTATCATGTATATGCATGCCGACGCTTCAAAAAGCAAACGAAATCCTTTCTCCCCTCTTATAAGGCCTAATAAATCGTGTGTCCAGCCGGCAGCGGGGAAAGCATGAAGATGGGGGAAGCGCGGGTAATCAACAAGCTCTCAAGCCCTGCTTAAGTGGCATAGAACAAGGGGTTTGGTGTGCTTGTACAAGAATAAACGTGTGCTCTTTGGGTTACATCATCATCATCATCATCAGCCTATATTTATGTCCACTGCAGGACGAAGGCCTCTCCCTGCGATCTCCAATTACCTATGTCTTGCGCTAGCGTATTCCAACTTGCGCCTGCTAATTTCCTAACCTCATCATCCCACCTGACTTTCTGCCGTCCTCGACTGCGCTTCCCTTCTCTTGGTATCCATTCTGTAACCCTAATGGTCCACCGGTTATCCATCCTACGCATTGCATGGCCTGCCCAGCTCCATTTCTTCCGCTTAATGTCACCTAGAATATCGTCTACCCCCGTTTGTTCTCTGATCAACGCTGCTCTCTTCCTGTCTCTTAACGTTACTCCTAATATTTTTCGTTCCATCGCTCTTTGTGCGGTCCTTAACTTGTTCTCGAGCTTCTTTGTTAACCTCCAAGTTTCTGCCCCATATGTTAGCACCGGTAGAATGCAATGATTGTACACTTTTCTTTTCAACGACAGTGGTAAGCTCCCAGTAAGGATTTCGTAATGCCTGCCGTATGCACTTCAACCCAATTTTATTCTTCTGTAAATTTCTTTCTCATGATCAGGGTCCCCTGTGAGTAATTGACCTAGATAGACATATTCCTTTACAGACTCTAGAGGCTGACTGGCGATCCTGAATTCTTGTTCCCTTGCCAGGCTATTGAACATTATCTTTGTCTTCTGCATATTCATCTTCAACCCAATTCTTACACTTTCTCGATTAAGGTCCTCAATCATTTGTTGTAATTCCTCTCCACTGTTGCTCAATAGGACAATGTCATCTGCAAGCCGAAGGTTGCTGAGATATTCGCGGTCGATCCTCACTCCTAATCCTTCCCAGTCTAAGAGCTTGAATACTTCTTCTAAGCATGCAGTTAATAGCATTGGAGAGATTGTGTCTCCTTGCCTGACCCCTTTCTTGATAGGTATCTTTCTACTTTTCTTGTGGAGAACCAAGGTAGCTGTGGAATCCTTGTAGATATTTGCTAAGATATTAACGTATGCCTCCTCTACCCCTTGATTACGCAGTGCCTCTATGACTGCTGGTATCTCTACTGAATCGAATGCCTTTTCATAATCTATGAAAGCCATATAGAGAGGTTGATTGTACTCCGCAGATTTCTCGATTACCTGATTGATGGCATGGATATGGTCCATCGTAGAATATCCCTTCCTGAAGCCAGCCTGTTCTCTTCGTTGGCTGAAGTCAAGTGTTGCCCTGACTCTATTGGAAATTATCTTTGTGAATATTTTATACAATACTGAAAGCAAGCTAATGGGTCTGTAATTCTTCAATTCTTTAACGTCTCCCTTCTTATGGATGAGTATAATGTTTGCGTTCTTCCAGCTCTCTGGTACACTTGAAGTTGTGAGGCATTGCGTATAAAGGGCCGCAAGCTTTTCAAGCATGATATCTCCTCCATCTTTGATTAAATCTACTGTTATTCCATCTTCTCCAACCGCTTTTCCCCTGGTCATGTCTTTCAAAGCCTAAGAACTAAAAAAATATTGAAAACGGCGAACTATCATTAGTGCAGAACATTTGTGACATACGAAGAGCCAAGCATACCGCTCACTCAAATCATCTCAGTGATTACCTTCGTCACGGATGGTCACGGAGGACACCGGGTGAGCCGTCACGTTCATAGTTGCAATTTTTCACTATGCATAGGAGTCGTACTTTACACCACAAAATATAATATTCTTGCTTGCAACATACCGCGAAAAACAATCACGAAGTCTCCAGCTACGCATTCCTCTGTGGACACACACAACGAACACCGCAATCCGATTATGAAAACCAGTTTGTAATTTATAAGGATGCCTGCAACCAAGTATTAAGGAAGAAAGACAATAACGGTTAAAAAGACGAGGGTCAGTTAAATGTGCCGTCTTACAAATACGTAGGCGTTAACATTACAACCGACCTCACCTTGACAGTTACACTGAATATGTAGCTAACAATAATGACAAAGCTCGGGCATACCTTCGAAGGAACTTTTCACACGCACCCTTGCAACTAAAACACGTGCTTTACAGCTCACTAATTCCTTCAAGACTAGAATACGCTGCATTGGTTTGGGATCCGAGCCATGAAAACTTAATGTACTGCTCTTTAGAAATATTCTAAAACAAATCCGCCCGTTTTATCCTATTCAACTATAACAGAAATGCCGGTATAAGCAGCATCACATCTCGCCTTGATCTACTGTTATTAACACATTGCTGTAAAGCTTCCCGTCTGTGTCTTTTTCATTACATCTTTCATCATCATTCTCTGCGTGATCAACTTATATCGCAGCTCCATTATGTGTCATCTCAGCTAGACCATCGTCACAGGGTTGAAATTCCATCATGCAAAACTAATGCTTTCTTTTAGTAATTTTTACTACAGATATCCGAAGAGCGGAATCGCGTTCCTGTGCAGATTGCAACCGTATATTTTACAAGAAGAACTTCAACAATTGCTTAGCTAACAATGTATAACCAGCATAACGGCGAACTGCGGGCATATACCATCAGTGACGTCGTTCTATCCGTCGCAGCCGAACGTGTGTGCAACTTCATTAAGAACCCCAAAGACGTAACCAATAATTGAGCAAGACTTCAATGAACCATCGGGATTAACCCAGTGATAAACACCGGGGCCGCCCGTTTCAGCTTCACTGGTTAACCATCTGTACGGAGTGCTTGGGCGGTGATTTCTTTTTCTTCATTCTTGTTTGTATTGCCACTATAGTTGACAAGGAAAGATTCAAGAATTGTTTAGCTAACATTGTATAACAAACCTGTTTTACTGTGCACTTTCTGTTCTTTTTTTTTTCGTTTGTATGTTGTTTTTGATACTTAATGAAACCACTGTAATGCCACTTGGCCCTGAGGGTATAAAGGATAAAAATAAAGGGTATAATTAACTAAATCAAGGAAAGAACACATCACGAAATTGAACCGCGATAACCGAAAGATAAATATCTCAAACTCACTCAACAAAATCACAGCTACAGTAAAGGTGACATTCCTACATACAATCGTTTGCGCCATCGTGTGCTCATAATTGAGCACGGTAAGCATTTCTCATAATCACAAGTGTCGCTCGTTCAGTAAATTCCCGATGGTGTACCGTTCAATAGAGAGAGAGAGAGACAGAAGGGGAAAGGCAGGGAGGTTAACCAGATAGGTGGATCCGGTTTGCTACCCTACGCTGGGGAGAGCTTCTATACTAAGCATACGGGAGGGCGCCGCGATCGTTCATCTACAATGGGAATGACTGTTTGTCTATTGTTGGTGCTTGTGCCTCGTTCAGTCGTTATTTTGGCACTTTTTAGTACGCTTTAGAGGCCCTTTTTAGAATAAATTTACATGCAAATAATTTTTTCTTGGAGTCTAAAACCAATAACTCTGTGTACAGTCATTATCACTAACAATTGTTTCATTATATATATATATATATATATATATATATATATATATACTGGGAAGCGAAGCCTTAGTTAATCGTATGCAAGGGCGATGCGTATAATGATATATTGTATCAGCCTATGCAACGTGAACTCTCTTCTTCTTGGGTTTTACGTGCCAAAACCAGTTCAGATTATGAGGCGCGCCGTAGTGGAGGGCTCCAGATGAATTTTGACCACTTGGGGTTCCTTAACGTGCACTACAACGCAAGCACACGGGCGTTTTGCATTTCGCCCTCAACGACATGCGGCCGCCGCGGCCGGAACGTGAACTCTCGTGCAATGCTTATGTTTATTCACATCAACGCTTACAACGTCATTCTCAACCAATGGGCCGATACTTACGAACTGCACCACTCGCACGGTATGCCGAAATGCAAGCTACAGGTATTGGCAGATGCACAACGTGAGATATATCTAAGCAGTCGGGTCACTAGAACGAATCGCGATGTACGATGGTTGCACAGGAAAGAATGGCGATGACAGGTGTGCGTGGTGTACAGAGACGCACGAGTCGCATATCAAGCCACATAAAAGTATTCTGTACTTCTTGTCACAAAGTACTTGTCTTCCAGACTTCTCACGTACTTCTCATTCTAGAGGAGTGGCCAAGAATGTGCACGGTCGCCCATACCGGATGAATAAATCAAAGAAAATTATGTAAATCAAGTAATTTGTTTATTATAGTGCGCCACTGTATTAACAGGTCGGGGTATCTAAGAGATAAGCCGTGAGCCGACCTTATATGTTCATATCTTATGCAGTAATAATTCTTTGTTACGTAGAGCAAGGGTGGGCTTAGTCGCACTTCTTTGTCGGCCCGCACACATAGGTTATACAAGGACGTTCGCTGCTACCTACATTCGGCATACACATAAACTACGTATGTAATTCGCAAATATATCCACCGAGATGTTGACCGACCCTGCTGCAGACAGCAGGAACAACAGTCACGCTAAACTCGGGAAAGGAGGCATACTTCGCCTTAATATTTTGAAGAAGATGATGGATTTCTAAAGACAGCTGAGTTGTAAGAAGACACAAGGATTAAGTTTAGGTGTATCCATGTATCATATACAACATTATCAGCATCGCTTAACTGCCATGCTTCCGGCAATCGTAGACAACACGCCCGCTTTACCTCTAACAATTTCTAAAGGAAGATCGGTACTATTCCATTCATTGGTAGTGGTTCGGTGGAAACTTAACTGATGGCTAATACATTGCGCATAGTAATATTGCATGTTACAATCACGAATATAGCTATTTTTTATAATGAGATTTCAGTGATAGAAAAGGGATAAGCGACCTGCGTGAACAAGGAGACCTGAAATCAAGTTGAGTGTGGCTCTAGCACCACGAGATGGCGGCATCGTCTATCGGCTCGCGTGCCGTTATTTTGTGCGTTCGCTGAAGAAGTAACGGCTGCGGCACTATGTAATTTCCAGTCTACGATGTATGAACCACGCATTGCTCAGCTGCCTGCGACCCAAGCCTGCCTCGCCTCGGGCTCCGAATCGTGGTCCCATCGATCAGTCTCAAAGCCCCGTTGCCAGGGGCAACCGATGGCCGTTCTCATGGCAACGGCCATAGATGCCGAGGGACGGTGAAAGAGTTGAGGAGGCGTCGGCGAGAATGACTGTCGGAGACCGCCCACTTGTGCAGCTCAGTTGCGTGCACTGGAACGTCGTGCTTAAGTATTTGGCATTGCTATTCAGCACTTGCAGCCGGAGTACCAGACCTGCGCGATTGCACTTGTAGTGGTCCGCTTCGTCAGCAGCGGCCCTCTTTGCTTTTTCATCTGAACAGGTTCCAAAGGTGTTAGCTTTTAACGTTTTTTCACTCTGCAACTGTCATTAGCGCGACATTCGTCACGTGCTGCTGAAGCGGATATTCACCGTCTGGAACTACACTGTGCCGCGGAGGAACATGTCACTCGGTTCTCCGCTCGCTTTTGTGACGCTTGCGCTGGGAACGCGCTGCGTCTAACTTCAGAAGAGGAAGTGCGCTTCCCCTCTAGGGGCTACGTTTTTCTCAATGGACGGATGCGTGGGAGGTTTACTACGCAGTGCGCAGTCGCCGTCGGGTCTCGTCCGCCCTAGCGTGTGCCTGTGCCCTCGCGGCGGTGTTTTCCCTCTCATAATAATAAAAAAAGGGAAAGTGGTGAGAGAAGAATTGTAACAGCGGGAAAGGTGGGGATCACTCCCTTTCGGATCGAAGGGAGAAGAGGGAGAGAGGGAAAAAAGAACTGGGAGAAGGGAGAAGGGGTCGAATTGAGGTCACCTGGCTGTCGGCGAGCGCCGCCAGACTTTCTCGGGCGTTCTATAAGACGGTGGCGCAAGAAAAAAAAACAAAAAGCGTAAAACTGGTCGGGCGCGCTTCAATGCTGTTCCCTATTGCAGCATTTTGCGCAACCATACAGAAACATCGTTTCTGTTTGTTTCACTTGCTTTCTCTCACTCTCGGTGCTGTGTTTACGCATCAATGTATGAGTTTGCACTACAATCATCTGCTATGCAGGCCAGCGAATTTTCGCTTCACGAAGCGCCGGTGTAAAAGGCACATGATAGAATATGGCTCGTCCATATAGGAGGGTTTACTCAAATCATTACGAAATTGTTCCGTGTGTTTTCTCATAGCGGACTCTTAACGCGCAGTAATGTAATGCAGGTGACATCAGTTCTTATCCTTTCAGCTCCACGACACTTCTATTTAGCACTCCAATGACAACAATTTGCGCTCCTATTAGATCAACACTGATTCTCTTCTGGGGCCGTGTTTAGACATCCAGCGTTATGTTAACGTACCACGAAATATACAACCGTGTCTGTCAAATTCTTGCAACTTCCGAACTCTCGTTGTCATGAGCAATACACATCGATCTCGCGAAGCGGTAAATGATATTGCGTCGGCGATTGCAGATTTCAAAAAGGTTACCTTGTTCTTATGGTTTATTTTTACAGTATCTTTACATAAATATTAATGTGATACAGTTCTGTGCTCCGTACCTCTTTATAATCTCCTGCACCACTTGACCAACGTACATCAACATAGTCTGCTTCGGTTACTCTAGAGAATACAGTGAAATATATATATATATATATATATATATATATATATTTACCTCCGTCAATTCATTTACTCTATCCGAATAAAGTCATGTAGCATTTAACAGGTATACATATTTGGCAGCAACTTACGGACTTCTTAGTGCTTGGCGTTGCAGAATGTCTAATTATGGCGATTTGGTATTCACCATTTGTTCTGCTCCATGGGCGTTGTGCGATTATGCCGCTCCCCACTCTGGGCATTGCGTGTTTCAGACGTGCACGTCGGGCAGTCGCTACGGCGTCGCACTGTTTGTGGTGGTTCCCCGCCATTGTCTGCGTATAACGTACTCTAAGCAAATGGTATCTCTCATCCGTGAGCCGTCTGCCTCACACGCAGTTCGCGAAAGGGTATGGCTCTTACGAGATACGCGCCACCCGATCTGTCAACATGAGGCATCTCAGGAATGGCGTCGCCACTGTGCTCCCGTTATTGCGAATGCCATTGCTAACACGTGGTTCTTCGTTATTTGACCATCGTGTACCCCGGACGTGTGATATCAGCGGGATTCGAGCTTCCTGTCCCATTGGTTTCGCACCCTTCGCGGCAAAGCAAGCGTGGTGCGATACAATGCGTTGACATTTGGTACAGAAGGGCGAGAACGCTCCATTAAAAAAAAAAAAAACTTTACTTTTTTTATTGCGGAATTTCACCTGGAGTGAGTCAACCCTCTAAATGATCACCACAGTACCCGACGTTATAGCATTCCCATGTCCGGCGTAAAATAGGAATCTGTCTTTACGCTGTCATTTCGTACCGCTCTGACATCGAAAAGTAAGAATTCCTCGACATTCTCGGTGTCCGTTACTTTTTAGCGCGTGACTCCACGGTTCTTTCGTGTCTCTCCAAGCGGGAAGACGGGGTCCTCTCGCGGCGTCCCTCGTTCCCAGTTTGTAAAGGTCGCGTGTCAGCTCCCGAGCAGACTGTCAACTTCGCAAACGCGGTTGCGCAAAACAGACCAGTGCGCGGCGACTTCATGATTCGTGTACTCGAAGTGCTTCCCAAACGAAGAACTCCACGATAAACTCAACATGCAGGTCTTTTGAAAGCCAACTTGGCGTGCTGTGAAAACATCCTCGTTAATTTCTTTTTTCCCTGGGATTATCTGTAGTGGTGTAACCTTCAAAACGTTCGAAATGAATAAATAAATATGGCAGCGAACTGTCCTTTTCTTTTTTATGACGCCGCGAAACGCAGACGCTTGTGTGCAAAGAGAACGACGTAATCAGTGCTCCGTATGTCGTCCTCTCCCTCCTTGTGCAGGTGCTTGCATTGCGCGTTCCTTTGTTTTTGTTTTAAAACGATAGCGTTAAGGGCCCCGTGTCGCAGAAAATCCGGCGTCAGCGTCGGCGTAAGTGCCGGCGTCGCTGGCGGAAATAATCATGCCAACCCACGTCATCCCGAACCTTCCCGACCGGGCCGTCCCTTCACCTGGCGCAATGCATTAGTGAACAAAAATTGAATTCGTGAAAGTAAAATCTTTAAAAAAATTGTAAAGTACGACTTAGCCCAACCTACAGACATTATAGCGTCGGATTGTAATTTGAATGTACGAGAAAAAGGCCTGATAACCAGCCAGGGATCTTTGAATGCTATGGCGTTCCACTCTTAAAGGCGAAGCTTAAGTGCCCTCCACTTTCTTGTAACAAGCATGTATTCATGTTATTTCATTCATATTAAAGCTCCATTATTAAATTTTTATATGCGGGCTTGTGTACGTCGGGTCAGTGTGCAGCGCGCCCTTATTAAACTTTCTCGCTTTGCTGCGCCCTCCATTATGCATGTAGCTGCCTTGCAGTATAGCTCGCAAACCATCGAGCCTTCGCCAAACCCCGTGCGTTCCATACTCGTCAGACGGCACGAAATGTACGTACGAAGCCCAAAGTGACTAGATGGAACTCGCGAGCACCTTAGCGGGATTGCTAAGCGGAATTAGCAGACTTGCAATGGGGTCACGCTGCAAGTCTGTTGGCAGCGTGACCAGGGGGTGGACAGCGGGGCTAGTTTCGGTATCGGCAATAAAGCGTCGCCATGACACTGGTAGGCAAAGAAAAGTTCGGTAACGGTTGCATATGTGGCTCTATCTTTTCAACCTACATAGCAATAAAGTGAAGTCACGCAATTATGTGTACAAATAAAATGTGCTTTTGGCTATTTTCTTTTTTTTTGGCATGCTGTGTCTTTATTTAGTCGCTTCACTTGTTGCGTCAACGGGCGGCGCTTTCGCTCTTATCGCTTCGGCTGCCATTCCGTTCGTCTGCTCCTGCTACTCTCTGCACACCTCCACGCCTTTGCCTTCTACTGTGCGCTGCAACATTTTGTTTCTGTAACGGCCAGTGCTCCAACGATGTATGAAAAGCAGAAGAACGGCCACAGGACGTTCCGCGCGGCTCTGGGGTTGGCCAGCATGGGAAGGGACAGCAGGGCCATTTTTTGCCGCTTCCAAGAGAATAAAAGGTAAGCACGCTTTCTATGCAGTTGTTATGGAGCAAACAGCCGCTAACCTTATCGAAACGGCTATAAGGCGAAATGAAGGGTATTCCGTACGCGGTACATTACTCCGTGTTGTGTAAATACATTGACGATACCTATCGACAGTAGCTCCTGACACGAGTGAGTGCTATACCCGCCAACGGAAATTGCGTTTCGTTATATCTCGGTGACTGGTGTTCGCTTCATGGAACATGCAAAAAAAAAAAAAAAAAACTAGTAACTTATCTTTGCTGACGATGTCTGAATGCTTGCTGCAGGGATGATGGAGTTAAGTTAGAGAACGTTGCGCTTGCCTGTTCTTGGTTGGACATTGCAAGTCGCCTAGAGCTTAACAAGGTGTGGAAACCAATTGAAGGAGCGCCGCGCTAGTGCAGAAAGCACTGCAAGCGCTGTTTTCTGCGTATTGCCTGCTACGGCGCCTGGTGCATTTTACGTTATGCAGCGAAATTTTGTGTCACAAAAAAAAAAAAAAAGGAACAACGCATGCTTGTCTCTTCTTCTTTATGGAATATTCATCTGCGATGTGCGACGTTCGCGGTTAACTCACAACTAAGCCGACGAGCAGCTTTGGTTCAGAACGAGCGAATTTACCTTCAATTCGCGCTGGCGCGCAATGCGTACGAAGGTGCTTACGTTTGTGCTTAGCGACCCACTCACTCCGGTGTTCCCGCAACGTATTGCTCCCCCCGTGCAAAACAAATTCTTCTGTAGTATAGGAAATGCTCATAGACTGTTAACCAGTGGTTTACAACTTTTGGAAGATCGTCTTCGAGTAATGGGCATTCTACAGAACTAGGAAGACAAGAAGTATGTATACAAAACGGTTCAACAAATTCATCCGTCAGTACCTTATTGACTAGTGAATAAGAAATTAAGGCATGAAGATAATTCAGCTGTAAGAAACTGATGAGTGTTTTCAGACAACTGTGTAGAAATCAGCATTACCAAACCTGTTACTTCCATGTAGTAGCAGTTAAAATATTTGGATTGTTAAGTTTTTGTGCCGTATTTTCAGCATAAATCTCACATCAAAATATAAAAAGAGTTGACGTAAACGAACTGAAAACACTGTTTGTGCGGAAAGAGTTCTGAAATTTGTTCCTGCAATTGCGTTGTGTGTTAACATGTAACTTATTCAATTTTTTTGCAGACCATAGCTCCAGCACGGACAACTCCACCTCGTCTGTGTTTGGGTATGCGAAATGTGCTGTCTTCAACCTTTCAACTGGTCTCCGCTAATATTTTTTGCCTGAGTAATCAGGAATAAATGTTGTGACAAACGATTTGCGTTGGTAGAATTGTCTCATGCAAAGTAAAAAAAAAAAGACTTTTGCTATTCAGAAATCGTAAGAAGCGTTATGTATATGCGCCTATAGAATGTGCAGTTTATACTGTAGATGCGAGATACTCACGTCTGCAATATTTCTTTTGTGTATTGTATCTCTTGTTGTACAAAAGTTGCTAATAAAATTGAAAAATAAATATTAATAATTTCACTGCCTGCTATTTTCTTGCCGAAACGCAGTAGCCACGCGCTATGGCATTCTGGCTCGTGAACGGAATAGGGCAAAATTTAGTAAACACAGATGCGCTGCTGGCGTTAATTCAATACATGAACCACACACGCAAAAGCAATTGGACAGTAGAAAAAGATAAGGGGGAGGGGTGGCTGAAAATGACAGCTGTATACTGTAGCAGAAAACGGAACTGGTGCCAGTTTCCTCTTGCGTCTTCCAAGAAAATCGCACACTCGTCGAGCGCACTGCAGACAAGTGGGATGGCCGTTACCTCCTCGCCATAACAGCAGGCTCAATTTTTTTTATCAGAAACATGGCCCACCAAGCACCAGGGGAGAAACTGGCGCTCGTGAAGCAATTCGCGCTTACCTGGAGGGTATACCAGCTAACATAGCCGTTGCGTGACAGGTAGCTATGGCCTCCAAGATCACTACGGCACCTTGCTGCGATCTTGGAAGCCACGGAGAGACGCCGTGCACGCACGCGGAGACGACTGAACCTTCTCAATATGGCACGAGCGTTTCTACCTAGTTTTCGGCATCATGTGCGACTAAATCGTCCATTTCTCAGTGAGAAGCATAAGGAAATTCAAGGTTCTTCGGATAACCTCCACTTCTCGTGCAGAGACTGAGCTCTCTGATACGCCGACGTGCTGCTGCAGAAGTTGGTGGGCCTGAGTTTGCCGCAAAAGCCTCTGAGCCAAGAAGCTCGGCACTACCAGAACTTCTCTATGTAAAAGTTGTACTTACGGACGCCTTATCTGCAGTAGGTGCACAGGTGACAATTACCGAACGTCAGGTCGTAAAAAATCCGGAGTTCACCCTCCACGGTATGCTTCTGAATCAAATGGTGGTTTGGGTTCGTAAAACCGTTGAATTAAACCGTCTCTCCAGCTGAGCGCCGCATCATTCAAAGGAGGTCGACAAGATGCTTGCCAAAAATATAATCGAGCCATCCTGCAGCCCTGGGGCTTCTCCTGTGGTTCTTGTTAAAAAGAAAGATGACAGTTGGCGATTTTGCGTGGACTACCGGCATCTCAACAAGATCACCAAAAAAGACGTGTACCCGCTCCCACGCATAGACGACGCCCTGGATTGCCTTCACGGCGCCAAGTATTTTTCTTCAATCGACCTTCGGTCAGGGTACTGGCAGATAGCCGTTGATGACATGGACCGTGAGAAGACCGCTTTTGTTACCCCTGACGGCCTTTATCAGTTTAAAGTCATGCCTTTCGGCTTATGCAACGCCCCGGCCACCTTCGAACGCATGATGGACACTCTCTTACACGGTTTTAAATGGTCCATTTGCCTTTGTTATCTTGATGACGTCATTGTATTTTCACCGAACTTTGAAACGCATCTCGACCGCCTTTCTTCTCTCCTTTCTGTTTTTCGCAAAGCCGGCCTGCAAATTAATTCATCTAAGTGCCACTTCGGACGTCAGCAACTTATCATGCTCGGTCATCTCGTCGACTCAACCGGTGTTCGCCCCGATCCTGACAAAGTTCGAGCTGTGCAGCAGTTCCCCGTTCCAACTTGCACAAAGGAAGTTCGTAGCTTTCTGGGACTGTGCTCCTACTTCCGTCGTTTTGTGAGGAATTTCGCGGAAATCGCACGCCCTCTCACAAACTTACTGAAGAAAGGCGTCTCGTTCATTTGGGGTGCTGCACAGGCTGCCGCCTTCTCTACCCTCATCACGTCGCTCACTACACCACCTGTCCTGGCTCATTTCGACAGCTCCGCTCCAACAGAACTCCGCACCGATGCCAGCGGCTACGGAATCGGTGCTGTTTTAGTCCAGCATCAGAATGGGCATGCCCGTGTTGTCGCCTATGCCAGCCGTCTCCTCTCCTTAGCCGAACAGAACTACTCTATTACAGAACGGGAGTGTCTTGCTCTCGTTTGGGCGGTGGGCAAATTCCGCCCCTATTTACATGGCCAGCATTTCACTGTGACTACCGATCACCACGCACTTTGCTGGCTTTCGTCGCTTAAGGATCCCACTGGGCGTCTTGGTCGCTGGGCACTCCGGCTCCAAGAATACACTTACTCTGTTTCTTATAAATCTGGCCGATTGCACCGGGATGCTGACTGTTTGTCCCGCAATCCCGTGGATCCGCCTGAAGCCTCGGATGACATGCCTGCATGTGTACTCTCGCTCTCCGCTTTAAGCCACATCCGTGATGAACAGCGCCGTGATCCCATTTTAAATGAGCTTATTCAGAAGCTGGATGCCGCCACGCCCGATCCTTCCCTTCGCCTCTTCGTGCTTAAAGATGACACGTTATATCGCTACAACGTCCACCCGGACGGACGCGAACTGTTGCTGCGTCGTTCCTACGCATCTGCGCTTGAGCGTTCTCGGCCAGCTACATGACGTCCCGACCGCTGGTCACCTTGGAGTCTCCCGGACCTACGATCGCGTTCGGCGTCGCTTCTTTTGGCCCGGTCTTTACCGCTCCGTTCGTCGCTACGTAGCTGCTTGTGAACCCTGCCAACCCGAAGAAACCACCTAGCCTCTGCTGGCCTCCTTCAGCCCTTGACGTCCCAGGGACGACGAAGTGCCTGTTTGATAGAACGCTTCTATCTCTGTCCTTGCATTTTGATCAAGTTTTCCACGTTTTTCGGGACGCTGCTCCCTGCCTCGTGGCAACGGACGCGGAGCCTTCCACAGGCCCGCCCGCCTGAGGTCTGCTATGGCAAGCTCCCCGGGGAATCAACGCGCCTGGTCCAGCACCAGCGAGGTCATCAGCGAGGCTCGCTGCCTTGTGGCTATGGACGCGGAGTCAACTGCGGTGACACCCGGCCAAAGGTCAACCATGACGAGCTCGTCGAGGAAACGAGGTTCCTGGTCTACCACCAGCGAGGACACCGAACTGTACTCGGTCGCCGGCGACGACTCGTCGGATGACAGCTTTGAGTCTGTGATGAGCAGGAAAGCCAAAAGAAGGTTTCTGAAGGTGTCTTCACCAGCGAGGACATTAACAATGAGACAAAAATTGAACGCTGGCCGCACTCAGTCCTCTTCGTACCCGAGGACTCCTCCGTCAGCCTCCGAACGCTTAACAGGCAAGCTCTCTCCATGTTCCTCGAGGGGGTGGCGCCGAATGACATAAGGGAAGTTCGAATAAACACGCGAAAGAATATCCTCGCTGTGGACGCGACAATTGTAGCGCGTTGGACAAGCTTCGGAAAATAACCGATTTGGGAGGCATCAAAGTCCGACCGCGTGTACCATTGGACGAATCCAGCATGGCGGACGTCATTTACGACATTGATTTGGCCATAGCGAACTCGGACCTGCCAATCCTCATCAAACCAGTGACCGAAGAGTTTCATCACACATGTGCTCCGCCTTGGCAACTCCCGCTGCGTGAAGTTGATATTCAAGGGCGATTCCATTCCTTCGCATGTCAAGGTTGGCCACTTCCGACATGCTGTTCGCCCATTCGTGCCCAAGCCACTTCAGTGCCATAACTGTATGAAGATCGGCATGTCAAGGGCGTCTGTACAAAGAGTACGGTTTGTCCACGCTGCACTGAGTCGCACACTGTGGACGCTTGCCGCGCAACACATTTAAAGTGCAATAACTGCGATGGATCCCATGATGCCTCATCCAAAGAGTGCCCGAAAATCCGGAGAGAAATTGCCGTGCTTAAACAAATGTCCGAGACAGCTCATCCCATAGGGAAGCTGCTGAGACTGTACGACGCCGGCGTAATCGTCGACGCAAGCGTACAAGACGTGGTGTTAATCATATGCAGGACGCACCCAACCCACTACCTTCGAGTGCAAGTAAACATACAAGCACGAAGAGGATTGAGACTGACAAATCTAAAGCCGCGGAAGACTGGCCTGCGCTTCCGCGCACACAGCCTGCCAAGGAGCCTCCCCGCCTGATGTCTACTTCCACGCACACTTCGGTGGATGAAGTACCAAGGGTTGACCGACAGATCATACCGATGCTGCGGTCCCTAATGAATGTCATTAAAGAGCTACTGACAAGTATTGCAACCCCAGCCGCTCGAAGTGGCCTGCAAGTGCTGGACGCGCTGAGCCCAGTCCTAGCAGCCCTCGAGTAGAACCATGGATGGCAATCACCAATCGTTCCGCCAAGAGGTCAGAGAGGCATCTATTATCCAGTGGAACGCCAGAGGACTTAGATGTCGGATGCCTGATTTTCGTCAGTTTGTATATTCTAACCGTTTCCCATCATCGTAATCTGTGAACCGAAATTATCAACCCCAATCCGTCTATCCGGCTACGAATCAATCATGTCCTCAACTTGCAGCGAAAGCAGCAAGGTCGTTGTGTTTATTCGTCGGGAGCTTACCTACGTCGTTCAGCAAGTGCCACCTCATGATGAGAATCAGTATGTTTGCCTGACTGTTAGAAGAAAAAGGTAGCCTTTACACTGGTGGGTACCTACTTATCCCCTTCAACCCGGTTTGATAGCAAGACTTGAAGACATTGACAGCACCCCTGGTCCATGGATTATCACAGGAGACTTTAACGCCCACCATCCTATCTGGGAAGCTCTAAAATTAACGCAACCGGCCGACGATTGGCTTCATTCGCATCTGACCATGGACTGTCCCTTCTTAATGATGGGAGCCCTACCTTTTTGCGAGGCTCATCATACAGCAGTTGCTTAGACTTGGCTTTTGGTCACGCGTCGCTTGGCTACTCGTGTAAAGTGGTTTTTAGACGTTGAGACACATGGGAGTGATCATATCCCCAGTTACCTTAAGATCAAGGGTTTGGCCAGCTGCCATTCGCCAAACACAATCCGGCGAATTGACTGGTCTACATTCGAAACCAGCATGGAAGAAGCTTGTCGCAACGGTCTCCCTTCTGGCCTTCAGCAAGCTATCAAGGAGGCAACGCAGAATGCGATGTGCACGCTGAAATGCAATCCAAGGTTCTCCGAATCCGACGTAGAATTAGAGCGACTCCGGCGATTCGTCCGG
>NC_051163.1:114593040-114615540 GCF_013339745.2 Dermacentor silvarum
TCACGGAGCGCACTCTTCCCATTCTGCCCCGCTTGTACTCGCCAGCGTTGTTCTCCTTTCCCTCTCCCTCCGATTCTCTCTCTCCCCCTCGCATCGCCACCCAAGGCGGCGGCGGGGCCCACTGGCATCGACGTTTTGCCAGCGTTTGTCCCCCCCCCCCCCCCCCCCTCGTAACTACGTCGCGAATGGCGCTCCCGGTGAGTGGCCGTGATTGTGAAACCGAGGTCCATTCATGCCTCCGACGTAGCGACCAGACAGCGCCAGTTCGAGAGCAACGTCCTCTGCCGCTGTCGCAGTTGAACGCACTGTCGAGTTCTTTCTTTTTATGAATTTTGCTATCTTTTACGTCATTGGCTGGCGTTTTCGCGTGATTGCAGGATGTTGTCATCTGGAAAAGAAACAGAAAACCGGGCAGAAGTCAAGTGAGGAACCAAATGATGAAACGCGTGGGATCCAGTGTTTTTGTCGCTAACGGCCGACAGCCAATCAGAGCGCCTTGTGACACTCTCGGCCAAGTTCAGACCTCGGTCGCTCGGCGCAGCAGTAAAGCGAGAGTTCGGATTGAAAGAACGCTACAATTTACGAACACCTATGCTTACCTCTCGTGCAAAGAAGCGCTTTGTGTTCGTTTGCCCGCCGTCTGAAAACAGGCGGGCACTGTATACGCTCGCTGCAAAATAAATAGACGCAAACGGAGCTCCTTTTAAATGAGCCTTTGGTTTCGATGCGGCGTGGTGGTGACAGCCGGTAGTTCAGGATGCTGTAGTGCCGTGTTAGTAGCGGGAATGTATAGAAAGTTTTCGAATTTTCGGTGTCGCCTTCCGACCTGACATTCAGGAGCGCTGATTCAAGCTGTGGCCTAAGCGCAGTATCTCGACCGAAGAGCGCTGTGTGTATAGCGTGCATTACATTCGAAATCAGGTGAAGTTTATGAGAAAAAATAACGGTGGAGCTGTTTCTCTGGATAAACCAGGCACCTCAACAGCAACAACAACAAAAAAATACGACTCGGCGGATGATACTACACCAAAACACGACAATTCGCAATAGGAGAAACGCATAAGTTATATAAACAAACTATGATGTCTCATTTTGTGACAGATCTTTGCTTTCATGTTTATTCGAAATCTTAAGTGCAAATACGCCACTAAAGTGGTACCAGAACATCCTAAGCTTTACAGCCGTACATACTGACATTGCAGAGAAATATAAGTTTGTAACACAGTTGTAAACGGGATAGAGGTTCCTTTTTGACACGGCTGTCCATAAACATTTAATACGTCAAAGGACACTACTTAATTAGGTAAATTGAAGTACAATAATATGTGCAGTGCTAACAAAACAATAAAAGGAAAGCATTGAACACAAAGGAGTGACCGTGACCAAAACAAAATATCTGGAGCGATATTTTGAAAAATAGTCGAGCAGCCTGTTGAAATGAATGACATCAACAGTTGTGACCCGGTATCCCTTTGCTTTAGTACAAGGAGAGAGAACAGGATAGTTCGAGTATCATTAAAAAGAGGCTTTAGGTCCTGGCTAACTCCGATTTTCCCACTCAAGATACGTGTAAAACGCAGCAACACTTTCATCAGACTACCTTTGGACCAATTTGAAGCACGAGGTCTGCAAATCCATAACTCTGTATCAAAACATATATCGCAGTTCTATGTTTCGATTGATGAATTTGGGCATTAGAATTCATAGTGAGTATTTGTGATGTTTTTACACTGATAATATGTGGTGACCATGTAGAAGTGGAGAGATACTAGTCGTGGGGTTCCTGGACGTGTAATTTGTACTACCTGGTTTTGAATATGAGGCAATGAGCGTACGTGGGAGGCGTACGTATTACTATAACAAGAAATGCAGTACTTATTATGACTGTGAACAAATCATAGTCCAGAGAGGTGAAAAACTATCGATGTAAAGTATGAACAAACTTTCACGAGTACCATAATGCCATTGGCTGTTTTTATTAGTGCACTAATTTGTATATAAAACTTCAAATGTTCGTCTGATGCAACCCAAAAACTTTGCGTGGTCAGTGTCCCCAGCAGCTTGCATGTTTAGCAAATATTCATATCCGACTCCTTGTAAGAGCTCAGATGCGGTAACATTTTTTTTTTTCAGTTTCAATACATTTTTCGCACGAAACATCTATTTGGCGCAGACAGTACCCATAACTTTATCGGCATGTGTGAGAACAGCTCCAGTGCTTCGTATATACCAAAGCAAAATGAAATTGCGAAGCGGAAAACTTTATTGAGCGTCCTGCGTTTATTCGCATGCTATGCAAGCGCTCTCTCCCTCGTGCCATTATTTAGCAATTCCAAGGGGCCCCTTTTCTATTCAAATTCTGACCCAGCCCGTTACGGTTCGCGTAGTGTACCTGCACAGTAAACATTTGCACCCTGTGGATGTATAAAGTGTGCTTTAGGTTTTTTTACACCCACGAAGCACGCTTAAATAACTTTTGATCCCGTTAAAGGCTGTTTAACACGACAACACCAACTCCGCGTTCATCATATGGACTAAGATAGGTGTGAATGTGTAAACATGGTGTGTCTATCAAAGAGAAAATTAGCACCTACCCGACTTGTAGCATTAATCAACAAATTTTTTCCTTCATGGGAAATTTGTAGCTATGCGCTTAATGCCTTTTATGCGAAAGTTTCCCTTTTATGAATCATCCGCCACTTTGCGGGCTTCCAAAAAACTGATCCGCCAGGCTGTGAAAAGGTTTTAAAGGTGTTATCACTTTCCTTAAACACTTTCCCTATATTTTTATATTCTTTAAATTCTTTCCTTGCAATTATTTGTTGCCACATTTCAACTATGTGTCGTTTCATTTCGGCACTCGAAACGTTTCTTTCGCTTTCTGAACAGGAAATAATCCCAAGCCCATGGCAGGTCAGAGCATCTTAACTTATTTCTATTGTTTCTAACAGGTATCATGTATATGCATGCCGACGCTTCAAAAAGCAAACCACATTCTTGCTCCCCTCTTATAAGGCCTAATAAATCGTGTGTCCAGCCGGCAGCGGGGAAAGCATGAAGATGGGGGAAGCGCGGGTAATCAACAAGCTCTCAAGCCCTGCTTAAGTGGCATAGAACAAGGGCTTTGGTGTACAAGAATAAACGTGTGCTCTTTGGGTTACATCATCATCATCATCATCAGCCTATATTTATGTCCACTGCAGGACGAAGGCCTCTCCCTGCGATCTCCAATTACCTATGTCTTGCGCTAGCGTATTCCAACTTGCGCCTGCTAATTTCCTAACCTCATCATCCCACCTGACTTTCTGCCGTCCTCGACTGCGCTTCCCTTCTCTTGGTATCCATTCTGTAACCCTAATGGTCCACCGGTTATCCATCCTACGCATTTCATGGCCTGCCCAGCTCCATTTCTTCCGCTTAATGTCAACTAGAATATCGTCTACCCCGTTTGTTCTCTGATCAACACTGCTCTCTTCCTGTCTCTTAACGTTACTCCTAATATTTTTCGTTCCATCGCTCTTTGGCGGTCCTTAACTTGTTCTCGAGCTTCTTTGTTAACCTCCAAGTTTCTGCCCCATATGTTAGCACCGGTAGAATGCAATGATTGTACACTTTTCTTTTCAACGACAGTGGTAAGCTCCCAGTAAGGATTTCGTAATGCCTGCCGTATGCACTTCAACCCAATTTTATTCTTCTGTAAATTTCTTTCTCATGATCAGGGTCCCCTGTGAGTAATTGACCTAGATAGACATATTCCTTTACAGACTCTAGAGGCTGACTGGCGATCCTGAATTCTTGTTCCCTTGCCAGGCTATTGAACATTATCTTTGTCTTCTGCATATTCATCTTCAACCCAATTCTTACACTTTCTCGATTAAGGTCCTCAATCATTTGTTGTAATTCCTCTCCACTGTTGCTCAATAGGACAATGTCATCTGCAAGCCGAAGGTTGCTGAGATATTCGCGGTCGATCCTCACTCCTAATCCTTCCCAGTCTAAGAGCTTGAATACTTCTTCTAAGCATGCAGTTAATAGCATTGGAGAGATTGTGTCTCCTTGCCTGACCCCTTTCTTGATAGGTATCTTTCTACTTTTCTTGTGGAGAACCAAGGTAGCTGTGGAATCCTGTAGATATTTGCTAAGATATTAACGTATGCCTCCTCTACCCCTTGATTACGCAGTGCCTCTATGACTGCTGGTATCTCTACTGAATCGAATGCCTTTTCATAATCTATGAAAGCCATATAGAGAGGTTGATTGTACTCCGCAGATTTCTCGATTACCTGATTGATGGCATGGATATGGTCCATCGTAGAATATCCCTTCCTGAAGCCAGCCTGTTCTCTTGGTTGGCTGAAGTCAAGTGTTGTCCTGACTCTATTGGAAATTATCTTTGTGAATATTTTATACAATACTGAAAGCAAGCTAATGGGTCTGTAATTCTTCAATTCTTTAACGTCTCCCTTCTTATGGATGAGTATAATGTTTGCGTTCTTCCAGCTCTCTGGTACACTTGAAGTTGTGAGGCATTGCGTATAAAGGGCCGCAAGCTTTTCAAGCATGATATCTCCTCCATCTTTGATTAAATCTACTGTTATTCCATCTTCTCCAACCGCTTTTCCCCTGGTCATGTCTTTCAAAGCCTAAGAACTAAAAAAATATTGAAAACGGCGAACTATCATTAGTGCAGAACATTTGTGACATACGAAGAGCCAAGCATACCGCTCACTCAAATCATCTCAGTGATTACCTTCGTCACGGATGGTCACGGAGGACACCGGGTGAGCCGTCACGTTCATAGTTGCAATTTTTCACTATGCATAGGAGTCGTACTTTACACCACAAAATATAATATTCTTGCTTGCAACATACCGCGAAAAACAATCACGAAGTCTCCAGCTACGCATTCCTCTGTGGACACACACAACGAACACCGCAATCCGATTATGAAAACCAGTTTGTAATTTATAAGGATGCCTGCAACCAAGTATTAAGGAAGAAAGACAATAACGGTTAAAAAGACGAGGGTCAGTTAAATGTGCCGTCTTACAAATACGTAGGCGTTAACATTACAACCGACCTCACCTTGACAGTTTACACTGAATATGTAGCTAACAATAATGACAAAGCTCGGGCATACCTTCGAAGGAACTTTTCACACGCACCCTTGCAACTAAAACACGTGCTTTACAGCTCACTAATTCCTTCAAGACTAGAATACGCTGCATTGGTTTGGGATCCGAGCCATGAAAACTTAATGTACTGCTCTTTAGAAATATTCTAAAACAAATCCGCCCGTTTTATCCTATTCAACTATAACAGAAATGCCGGTATAAGCAGCATCACATCTCGCCTTGATCTACTGTTATTAACACATTGCTGTAAAGCTTCCCGTCTGTGTCTTTTTCATTACATCTTTCATCATCATTCTCTGCGTGATCAACTTATATCGCAGCTCCATTATGTGTCATCTCAGCTAGACCATCGTCACAGGGTTGAAATTCCATCATGCAAAACTAATGCTTTCTTTTAGTAATTTTTACTACAGATATCCGAAGAGCGGAATCGCCTTCCTGTGCAGATTGCAACCGTATATTTTACAAGAAGAACTTCAACAATTGCTTAGCTAACAATGTATAACCAGCATAACGGCGAACTGCGGGCATATACCATCAGTGACGTCGTTCTATCCGTCGCAGCCTAACGTGTGTGCAACTTCATTAAGAACCCCAAAGACGTAACCAATAATTGAGCAAGACTTCAATGAACCATCGGGATTAACCCAGTGATAAACACCGGGGCCGCCCGTTTCAGCTTCACTGGTTAACCATCTGTACGGAGTGCTTGGGCGGTGATTTCTTTTTCTTCATTCTTGTTTGTATTGCCACTATAGTTGACAAGGAAAGATTCAAGAATTGTTTAGCTAACATTGTATAACAAACCTGTTTTACTGTGCACTTTCTGTTCTTTTTTTTTTTCGTTTGTATGTTGTTTTTGATACTTAATGAAACCACTGTAATGCCACTTGGCCCTGAGGGTATAAAGGATAAAAATAAAGGGTATAATTAACTAAATCAAGGAAAGAACACATCACGAAATTGAACCGCGATAACCGAAAGATAAATATCTCAAACTCACTCAACAAAATCACAGCTACAGTAAAGGTGACATTCCTACATACAATCGTTTGCGCCATCGTGTGCTCATAATTGAGCACGGTAAGCATTTCTCATAATCACAAGTGTCGCTCGTTCAGTAGATTCCCGATGGTGTACCGTTCAATAGAGAGAGAGAGAGACAGAAGGGGAAAGGCAGGGAGGTTAACCAGATAGGTGGATCCGGTTTGCTACCCTACGCTGGGGAGAGCTTCTATACTAAGCATACGGGAGGGCGCCGCGATCGTTCATCTACAATGGGAATGACTGTTTGTCTATTGTTGGTGCTTGTGCCTCGTTCAGTCGTTATTTTGGCACTTTTTAGTACGCTTTAGAGGCCCTTTTTAGAATAAATTTACATGCAAATAATTTTTTCTTGGAGTCTAAAACCAATAACTCTGTGTACAGTCATTATCACTAACAATTGTTTCATTATATATATATATATATATATATATATATATATATATATACTGGGAAGCGAAGCCTTAGTTAATCGTATGCAAGGGCGATGCGTATAATGATATATTGTATCAGCCTATGCAACGTGAACTCTCTTCTTCTTGGGTTTTACGTGCCAAAACCAGTTCAGATTATGAGGCGCGCCGTAGTGGAGGGCTCCAGATGAATTTTGACCACTTGGGGTTCCTTAATGTGCACTACAACGCAAGCACACGGGCGTTTTTGCATTTCGCCCCCAACGACATGCGGCCGCCGCAGCCGGAACGTGAACTCTCGTGCAATGCTTATGTTTATTCACATCAACGCTTACAACGTCATTCTCAACCAATGGGCCGATACTTACGAACTGCACCACTCGCACGGTATGCCGAAATGCAAGCTACAGGTATTGGCAGATGCACAACGTGAGATATATCTAAGCAGTCGGGTCACTAGAACAAATCGTGATGTACGATGGTTGCACAGGAAAGAATGGCGATGACAGGTGTGCGTGGTGTACAGAGACGCACGAGTCGCATATCAAGCCACATAAAAGTATTCTGTACTTCTTGTCACAAAGTACTTGTCATTCCAGACTTCTCACGTACTTCTCATTCTAGAGGAGTGGCCAAGAATGTGCACGGTCGCCCATACCGGATGAATAAATCAAAGAAAATTATGTAAATCAAGTAATTTGTTTATTATAGTGCGCCACTGTATTAACAGGTCGGGGTATCTAAGAGATAAGCCGTGAGCCGACCTTATATGTTCATATCTTATGCAGTAATAATTCTTTGTTACGTAGAGCAAGGGTGGGCTTAGTCGCACTTCTTTGTCGGCCCGCACACATAGGTTATACAAGGACGTTCGCTGCTACCTACATTCGGCATACACATAAACTACGTATGTAATTCGCAAATATATCCACCGAGATGTTGACCGACCCTGCTGCAGACAGCAGGAACAACAGTCACGCTAAACTCGGGAAAGGAGGCATACTTCGCCTTAATATTTGAAGAAGATGATGGATTTCTAAAGACAGCTGAGTTGTAAGAAGACACAAGGATCAAGTTTAGGTGTATCCATGTATCATATACAACATTATCAGCCTCGCTTAACTGCCATGCTTCCGGCAATCGTAGACAACACGCCCGCTTTACCTCTAACAATTTCTAAAGGAAGATCGGTACTATTCCATTCATTGGTAGTGGTTCGGTGGAAACTTAACTGATGGCTAATACATTGCGCATAGTAATATTGCATGTTACAATCACGAATATAGCTATTTTTTATAATGAGATTTCAGTGATAGAAAAGGGATAAGCGACCTGCGTGAACAAGGAGACCTGAAATCAAGTTGAGTGTGGCTCTAGCACCACGAGATGGCGGCATCGTCTATCGGCTCGCGTGCCGTTATTTTGTGCGTTCGCTGAAGAAGTAACGGCTGCGGCACTATGTGATTTCCAGTCTACGATGTATGAACCACGCATTGCTCAGCTGCCTGCGACCCAAGCCTGCCTCGCCTCGGGCTCCGAATCGTGGTCCCATCGATCAGTCTCAAAGCCCCGTTGCCAGGGGCAACCGATGGCCGTTCTCATGGCAACGGCCATAGATGCCGAGGGACGGTGAAAGAGTTGAGGAGGCGTCGGCGAGAATGACTGTCGGAGACCGCCCACTTGTGCAGCTCAGTTGCGTGCACTGGAACGTCGTGCTTAAGTATTTGGCATTGCTATTCAGCACTTGCAGCCGGAGTACCAGACCTGCGCGATTGCACTTGTAGTGGTCCGCTTCGTCAGCAGCGGCCCTCTTTGCTTTTTCATCTGAACAGGTTCCAAAGGTGTTAGCTTTTAACGTTTTTTCACTCTGCAACTGTCATTAGCGCGACATTCGTCACGTGCTGCTGAAGCGGATATTCACCGTCTAGAACTACACTGTGCCGCGGAGGAACATGTCACTCGGTTCTCCGCTCGTTTTTGTGACGCTTGCGCTGGGAACGCGCTGCGTCTAACTTCAGAAGAGGAAGTGCGCTTCCCCTCTAGGGGCTACGTTTTTCTCAATGGACGGCTGCGTGGGAGGTTTACTACGCAGTGCGCAGTCGCCGTCGGGTCTCGTCCGCCCTAGCGTGTGCCTGTGCCCTCGCGGCGGTGTTTTCCCTCTCATAATAAAAAAAAGGAAAGTGGTGAGAGAAGAATTGTAACAGCGGGAAAGGTGGGGATCACTCCCTTTCGGATCGAAGGGAGAAGAGGGAGAGAGGGAAAAAAGAACTGGGAGAAGGGAGAAGGGGTCGAATTGAGGTCACCTGGCTGTCGGCGAGCGCCGCCAGACTTTCTCGGGCGTTCTATAAGACGGTGGCGCAAGAAAAAAAAAACAAAAAGCGTAAAACTGGTCGGGCGCGCTTCAATGCTGTTCCCTATTGCAGCATTTTGCGCAACCATACAGAAACATCGTTTGTTTCACTTGCTTTCTCTCACTCTCGGTGCTGTGTTTACGCATCAATGTACGAGTTTGCACTACAATCATCTGCTATGCAGGGCAGCGAATTTTCGCTTCACGAAGCGCCGGTGTAAAAGGCACATGATAGAATATGGCTCGTCCATATAGGAGGGTTTGCTCAAATCATTACGAAATTTTTCCCTGTGTTTTTCTCATAGCGGACTCTTAACGCGCAGTAATGTAATGCAGGTGACATCAGTTCTTATCCTTTCAGCTCCACGACACTTCTATTTAGCACTCCAATGACAACAATTTGCGCTCCTATTAGATCAACACTGATTCTCTTCTGGGGCCGTGTTTAGACATCCAGCGTTATGTTAATGTACCACGAAATATACAACCGTGTCTGTCAAATTCTTGCAACTTCCGAACTCTCGTTGTCATGAGCAATACACATCGATCTCGCGAAGCGGTAAATGATATTGCGTCGGCGATTGCAGATTTCAAAAAGGTTACCTTGTTCTTATGGTTTATTTTTACAGTATCTTTACATAAATATTAATGTGATACAGTTCTGTGCTCCGTACCTCTTTATAATCTCCTGCACCACTTGACCAACGTACATCAACATAGTCTGCTTCGGTTACTCTAGAGAATACAGTGAAATATATATATATATATATATATATATATATATATATTTACCTCCGTCAATTCATTTACTCTATCCGAATAAAGTCATGTAGCATTTAACAGGTATACATAATTGGCAGCAACTTACGGACTTCTTAGTGCTTGGCGTTGCAGAATGTCTAATTATGGCGATTTGGTATTCACCATTTGTTCTGCTCCATGGGCGTTGTGCGATTATGCCGCTCCCCACTCTGGGCATTGCGTGTTTCAGACGTGCACGTCGGGCAGTCGCTACGGCGTCGCACTGTTTGTGGTGGTTCCCCGCCATTGTCTGCGTATAACGTACTCTAAGCAAATGGTATCTCTCATCCGTGAGCCGTCTGCCTCACACGCAGTTCGCGAAAGGGTATGGCTCTTACGAGATACGCGCCACCCGATCTGTCAACATGAGGCATCTCAGGAATGGCGTCGCCACTGTGCTCCCGTTATTGCGAATGCCATTGCTAACACGTGGTTCTTCGTTATTTGACCATCGTGTACCCCGGACGTGTGATATCAGCGGGATTCGAGCTTCCTGTCCCATTGGTTTCGCACCCTTCGCGGCAAAGCAAGCGTGGTGCGATACAATGCGTTGACATTTGGTACAGAAGGGCGAGAACGCTCCATTAAAAAAAAAAAAAAACTTTACTTTTTTTATTGCGGAATTTCACCTGGAGTGAGTCAACCCTCTAAATGATCACCACAGTACCCGACGTTATAGCATTCCCATGTCCGGCGTAAAATAGGAATCTGTCTTTACGCTGTCATTTCGTACCGCTCTGACATCGAAAAGTAAGAATTCCTCGACATTCTCGGTGTCCGTTACTTTTTAGCGCGTGACTCCACGGTTCTTTCGTGTTTCTCCAAGCGGGAAGACGGGGTCCTCTCGCGGCGTCCCTCGTTCCCAGTTTGTAAAGGTCGCGTGTCAGCTCCCGAGCAGACTGTCAACTTCGCAAACGCGGTTGCGCAAAACAGACCAGTGCGCGGCGACTTCATGATTCGTGTACTCGAAGTGCTTCCCAAACGAAGAACTCCACGATAAACTCAACATGCAGGTCTTTTGAAAGCCAACTTGGCGTGCTGTGAAAACATCCTCGTTAATTTCTTTTTTCCCTGGGATTATCTGTAGTGGTGTAACCTTCAAAACGTTCGAAATGAATAAATAAATATGGCAGCGAACTGTCCTTTTCTTTTTTATGACGCCGCGAAACGCAGACGCTTGTGTGCAAAGAGCACGACGTAATCAGTGCTCCGTATGTCGTCCTCTCCCTCCTTGTGCAGGTGCTTGCATTGCGCGTTCCCTTGTTTTTGTTTTAAAACGATAGCGTTAAGGGCCCCGTGTCGCAGAAAATCCGGCGTCAGCGTCGGCGTAAGTGCCGGCGTCGCTGGCGGAAATAATCATGCCAACCCACGTCATCCCGAACCTTCCCGACCGGGCCGTCCCTTCACCTGGCGCAATGCATTAGTGAACAAAAATTGAATTCGTGAAAGTAAAATCTTTAAAAAAATTGTAAAGTACGACTTAGCCCAACCTACAGACATTATAGCGTCGGATTGTAATTTGAATGTACGAGAAAAAGGCCTGATAACCAGCCAGGGATCTTTGAATGCTATGGCGTTCCACTCTTAAAGGCGAAGCTTAAGTGCCCTCCACTTTCTTGTAACAAGCATGTATTCATGTTATTTCATTCATATTAAAGCTCCATTATTAAATTTTTATATGCGGGCTTGTGTACGTCGGGTCAGTGTGCAGCGCGCCCTTATTAAACTTTCTCGCTTTGCTGCGCCCTCCATTATGCATGTAGCTGCCTTGCAGTATAGCTCGCAAACCATCGAGCCTTCGCCAAACCCCGTGCGTTCCATACTCGTCAGACGGCACGAAATGTACGTACGAAGCCCAAATTGACTAGATGGAACTCGCGAGCACCTTAGCGGGATTGCTAAGCGGAATTAGCAGACTTGCAATGGGGTCATGCTGCAAGTCTGTTGGCAGCGTGACCAGGGGGTGGACAGCGGGGCTAGTTTCGGTATCGGCAATAAAGCGTCGCCATGACACTGGTAGGCAAAGAAAAGTTCGGTAACGGTTGCATATGTGGCTCTATCTTTTCAACCTACATAGCAATAAAGTGAAGTCACGCAATTATGTGTACAAATAAAATGTGCTTTTGGCTATTTTCTTTTTTTTTTGGCATGCTGTGTCTTTATTTAGTCGCTTCACTTGTTGCGTCAACGGGCGGCGCTTTCGCTCTTATCGCTTCGGCTGCCATTCCGTTCGTCTGCTCCTGCTACTCTCTGCACACCTCCACGCCTTTGCCTTCTACTGTGCGCTGCAACATTTTGTTTCTGTAACGGCCAGTGCTCCAACGATGTATGAAAAGCAGAAGAACGGCCACAGGACGTTCCGCGCGGCTCTGGGGTTGGCCAGCATGGGAAGGGACAGCAGGGCCATTTTTTGCCGCTTCCAAGAGAATAAAAGGTAAGCACGCTTTCTATGCAGTTGTTATGGAGCAAACAGCCGCTAACCTTATCGAAACGGCTATAAGGCGAAATGAGGGGTATTCCGTACGCGGTACATTACTCCGTGTTGTGTAAATACATTGACGATACCTATCGACAGTAGCTCCTGAGACGAGTGAGTGCTATACCCGCCGACGGAAATTGCGTTTCGTTATATCTTGGTGACTGGTGTTCGCTTTATGGAACATGCAAAAAAAAAAGAAAAACTAGTAACTTATCTTTGCTGACGATGTCTGAATGCTTGCTGCAGGGATGATGGAGGTAAGTTAGAGAACGTTGTGCTTGCCTGTTCTTGGTTGGACATTGCAAGTCGCCTAGAGCTTAACAAGGTGTGGAAACCAATTGAAGGAGCGCCGCGCTAGTGCAGAAAGCACTGCAAGCGCTGTTTTCTGCGTATTGCCTGCTACGGCGCCTGGTGCATTTTACGTTATGCAGGAACAACGCATGATTGTCTCTTCTTCTTTATCGAATATTCATCTGCGATGTGCGACGTTCGCGGTTAACTCACAACTAAGCCGACGAGCAGCTTTGGTTCAGAACGAGCGAATTTACCTTCAATTCGCGCTGGCGCGCAATGCGTACGAAGGTGCTTACGTTTGTGCTTAGCGACCCACTCACTACGGTGTTCCCGCAACGTATTGCTCCCCCCGTGCAAAACAAATTCTTCTGTAGTATAGGAAATGCTCATAGACTGTTAACCAGTGGTTTACAACTTTTGGAAGATCGTCTTCGAGTAATGGGCATTCTACAGAACTAGGAAGACAAGAAGTATGTATACAAAACGGTTCAACAAATTCATCCGTCAGTACCTTATTGACTAGTGAATAAGAAATTAAGGCATGAAGATAATTCAGCTGTAAGAAACTGATGAGTGTTTTCAGACAACTGTGTAGAAATCAGCATTACCAAACCTGTTACTTCCATGTAGTAGCAGTTAAAATATTTGGATTGTTAAGTTTTTGTGCCGTATTTTTAGCATAAATCTCACATCAAAATATAAAAAGAGTTGACGTAAACGAATTCAAAACACTGTTTGTGCGGAAAGAGTTCTGAAATTTGTTCCTGCAATTGCGTTGTGTGTTAACATGTAACTTATTCAATTTTTTTGCAGACCATAGCTCCAGCACGGACAACTCCACCTCGTCTGTGTTTGGGTATGCGAAATGTGCTGTCTTCAACCTTTCAACTGGTCTCCGCTAATATTTTTTTGCCTGAGTAATCAGGAATAAATGTTGTGACAAACGATTTGCGTTGGTAGAATTGTCTCATGCAAAGTAAAAAAAAAGATTTTGCTATTCAGAAATCGTAAGAAGCGTTATGTATATGCGCCTATAGAATGTGCAGTTTATACTGTAGATGCGAGATACTCACGTCTGCAATATTTCTTTTGTGTATTGTATCTCTTGTTGTACAAAAGTTGCTAATAAAATTGAAAAATAAATATTAATAATTTCACTGCCTGCTATTTTCTTGCCGAAACGCAGTAGCCACGCGCTATGGCATTCTGGCTCCTGAACGGAATAGGGCAAAATTTTAGTAAACACAGATGCGCTGCTGGCGTTAATTCAATACATGAACCACACACGCAAAAGCAATTGGACAGTAGAAAAAGATCAGGGGGAGGGGTGGCTGAAAATGACAGCTGTATACTGTAGCAGAAAACGGAACTGGTGCCAGTTTCCTCTTGCGTCTTCCAAGAAAATCGCACACTCGTCGAGCGCACTGCAGACAAGTGGGATGGCCGTTACCTCCTCGCCATAACAGCAGGCTCAATTTTTTTTTATCAGAAACATGGCCCACCAAGCACCAGGGGAGAAACTGGCGCTCGTGAAGCAATTCGCGCTTACCTGGAGGGTATACCAGCTAACATAGCCGTTGCGTGACAGGTAGCTATGGCCTCCAAGATCACTACGGCACCTTGCTGCGATCTTGGAAGCCACAGAGAGACGCCGTGCACGCACGCGGAGACGACTGAACCTTCTCAATATGGCACGAGCGTTTCTACCTAGTTTTCGGCATCATGTGCGACTAACTCGTCCATTTCTCAGTGAGAAGCCTAAGGAAATTCAAGGTTCTTCGGATAACCTCCACTTCTCGTGCAGAGACTGAGCTCTCTGATACGCCGACGTGCTGCTGCTGAAGTTGGTGGGCCTTAGTTTGCCGCAAAAGCCTCTGAGCCAAGAAGCTCGGCACTACCAGAACTTCTCTATGTAAAAAGTTGTACTTACGGACGCCTTATCTGCAGTAGGTGCACAGGTGACAATTACCGAACGTCAGGTCGTAAAAAATCCGGAGTTCACCCTCCACGGTATGCTTCTGAATCAAATGGTGGTTTGGGTTCGTAAAACCGTTGAACTAAACCGTCTCTCCAGCTGAGCGCCGCATCATTCAAAAGGAGGTCGACAAGATGCTTGCCAAAAATATAATCGAGCCATCCTGCAGCCCTGGGGCTTCTCCTGTGGTTCTTGTTAAAAAGAAAGATGACAGTTGGCGATTTTGCGTGGACTACCGGCATCTCAACAAGATCACCAAAAAAGACGTGTACCCGCTCCCACGCATAGACGACGCCCTGAATTGCCTTCACGGCGCCAAGTATTTTTCTTCAATCGACCTTCGGTCAGGGTACTGGCAGATAGCCGTTGATGACATGGACCGTGAGAAGACCGCTTTTGTTACCCCTGACGGCCTTTATCAGTTTAAAGTCATGCCTTTCGGCTTATGCAACGCCCCGGCCACCTTCGAACGCATGATGGACACTCTCTTACACGGTTTTAAATGGTCCATTTGCCTTTGTTATCTTGATGACGTCATTGTATTTTCACCGAACTTTGAAACGCATCTCGACCGCCTTTCTTCTCTCCTTTCTGTTTTTCGCAAAGCCGGCCTGCAACTTAATTCATCTAAGTGCCACTTCGGACGTCAGCAACTTATCATGCTCGGTCATCTCGTCGACTCAACCGGGGTTCGCCCCGATCCTGACAAAGTTCGAGCTGTGCAGCAGTTCCCCGTTCCAACTTGCACAAAGGAAGTTCGTAGCTTTCTGGGACTGTGCTCCTACTTCCGTCGTTTTGTGAGGAATTTCGCGGAAATCGCACGCCCTCTCACAAACTTACTGAAGAAAGGCGTCTCGTTCATTTGGGGTGCTGCACAGGCTGCCGCCTTCTCTACCCTCATCACGTCGCTCACTACACCACCTGTCCTGGCTCATTTCGACAGCTCCGCTCCAACAGAACTCCGCACCGATGCCAGCGGCTACGGAATCGGTGCTGTTTTAGTCCAGCATCAGAATGGGCATGCCCGTGTTGTCGCCTATGCCAGCCGTCTCCTCTCCTTAGCCGAACAGAACTACTCTATTACAGAACGGGAGTGTCTTGCTCTCGTTTGGGCGGTGTGCAAATTCCGCCCCTATTTACATGGCCAGCATTTCACTGTGACTACCGATCACCACGCACTTTGCTGGCTTTCGTCGCTTAAGGATCCCACTGGGCGTCTTGGTCGCTGGGCACTCCGGCTCCAAGAATACACTTACTCTGTTTCTTATAAATCTGGCCGATTGCACCGGGATGCTGACTGTTTGTCCCGCAATCCCGTGGATCCGCCTGAAGCCTCGGATGACATGCCTGCATGTGTACTCTCGCTCTCCGCTTTAAGCCACATCCGTGATGAACAGCGCCGTGATCCCATTTTAAATGAGCTCATTCAGAAGCTGGATGCCGCCACGCCCGATCCTTCCCTTCGCCTCTTCGTGCTTAAAGATGACACGTTATATCGCTACAACGTCCACCCGGACGGACGTGAACTGTTGCTCGTCGTTCCTACGCATCTGCGCTTGAGCGTTCTCGGCCAGCTACATGACGTCCCGACCGCTGGTCACCTTGGAGTCTCCCGGACCTACGATCGCGTTCGGCGTCGCTTCTTTTGGCCCGGTCTTTACCGCTCCGTTCGTCGCTACGTAGCTGCTTGTGAACCCTGCCAACGCCGAAAGAAACCACCTAAGCCTCCTGCTGGCCTCCTTCAGCCCCTTGACGTCCCAGGGACGACGAAGTGCCTGTTTGATAGAACGCTTCTATCTCTGTTCCTTGCATTTTGATCAAGTTTTCCACGTTTTTCGGGGACGCTGCTCCCTGCCTCGTGGCAACGGACGCGGAGCCTTCCACAGGCCCGCCCTGCCTGAGGTCTGCTATGGCAAGCTCCCCGGGGAATCAACGCGCCTGGTCCAGCACCAGCGAGGTCATCAGCGAGGCTCGCTGCCTTGTGGCTATGGACGCGGAGTCAACTGCGGTGACACCCGGCCAAAGGTCAACCATGACGAGCTCGTCGAGGAAACGAGGTTCCTGGTCTACCACCAGCGAGGACACCGAACTGTACTCGGTCGCCGGCGACGACTCGTCGGATGACAGCTTTGAGTCTGTGATGAGCAGGAAAGCCAAAAGAAGGTTTCTGAAGGTGTCTTCACCAGCGAGGACATTAACAATGAAGACAAAAATTGAACGCTGGCCGCACTCAGTCCTCTTCGTACCCGAGGACTCCTCCGTCAGCCTCCGAACGCTTAACAGGCAAGCTCTCTCCATGTTCCTCGAGGGGGTGGCGCCGAATGACATAAGGGAAGTTCGAATAAACACGCGAAAGAATATCCTCGCTGTGGACGCGACAAATTGTAGCGCGTTGGACAAGCTTCGGAAAATAACCGATTTGGGAGGCATCAAAGTCCGACCGCGTGTACCATTGGACGAATCCAGCATGGCGGACGTCATTTACGACATTGATTTGGCCATAGCGAACTCGGACCTGCCAATCCTCATCAAACCAGTGACCGAAGGAGTTATCATCACACATGTGCTCCGCCTTGGCAACTCCCGCTGCGTGAAGTTGATATTCAAGGGCGATTCCATTCCTTCGCATGTCAAGGTTGGCCACTTCCGACATGCTGTTCGCCCATTCGTGCCCAAGCCACTTCAGTGCCATAACTGTATGAAGATCGGCCATGTCAAGGGCGTCTGTACAAAGAGTACGGTTTGTCCACGCTGCACTGAGTCGCACACTGTGGACGCTTGCCGCGCAACACATTTAAAGTGCAATAACTGCGATGGATCCCATGATGCCTCATCCAAAGAGTGCCCGAAAATCCGGAGAGAAATTGCCGTGCTTAAACAAATGGTCCGAGACAGCTCATCCCATAGGGAAGCTGCTGAGACTGTACGACGCCGGCGTAATCGTCGACGCAAGCGTACAAGACGTGGTGTTAATCATATGCAGGACGCACCCAACCCACTACCTTCGAGTGCAAGTAAACATACAAGCACGAAGAGGATTGAGACTGACAAATCTAAAGCCGCGGAAGACTGGCCTGCGCTTCCGCGCACACAGCCTGCCAAGGAGCCTCCCCGCCTGATGTCTACTTCCACGCACACTTCGGTGGATGAAGTACCAAGGGTTGACCGACAGATCATACCGATGCTGCGGTCCCTAATGAATGTCATTAAAGAGCTACTGACAAGTATTGCAACCCCAGCCGCTCGAAGTGGCCTGCAAGTGCTGGACGCGCTGAGCCCAGTCCTAGCAGCCCTCGAGTAGAACCATGGATGGCAATCACCAATCGTTCCGCCAAGAGGTCAGAGAGGCATCTATTATCCAGTGGAACGCCAGAGGACTTAGATGTCGGATGCCTGATTTTCGTCAGTTTGTATATTCTAACCGTTTCCCAATCATCGTAATCTGTGAACCGAAATTATCAAACCCAATCCGTCTATCCGGCTACGAATCAATCATGTCCTCAACTTGCAGCGAAAGCAGCAAGGTCGTTGTGTTTATTCGTCGGGAGCTTACCTACGTCGTTCAGCAAGTGCCACCTCATGATGAGAATCAGTATGTTTGCCTGACTGTTAAGAAGAAAAAGGTAGCCTTTACACTGGTGGGTACCTACTTATCCCCTTCAACCCGGTTTGATAGCAAGAGACTTGAAGACATCTTGACAGCAACCCCTGGTCCATGGATTATCACAGGAGACTTTAACGCCCACCATCCTATCTGGGGAAGCTCTAAAATTAACGCAACCGGCCGACGATTGGCTTCATTCGCATCTGACCATGGACTGTCCCTTCTTAATGATGGGAGCCCTACCTTTTTGCGAGGCTCATCATACAGCAGTTGCTTAGACTTGGCTTTTGTGTCACGTCGCTTGGCTACTCGTGTAAAGTGGTTTTTAGACGTTGAGACACATGGGAGTGATCATATCCCCAGTTACCTTAAGATCAAGGGTTTGGCCAGCTGCCATTCGCCAAACACAATCCGGCGAATTGACTGGTCTACATTCGAAACCAGCATGGAAGAAGCTTGTCGCAACGGTCTCCCTTCTGGCCTTCAGCAAGCTATCAAGGAGGCAACGCAGAATGCGATGTGCACGCTGAAATGCAATCCAAGGTTCTCCGAATCCGACGTAGAGTTAGAGCGACTCCGTGCGATTCGTCGGCGGGCCGAGCGAAGATACCGACGCACTAAGTCCATCCATGATCTCAGAATAGCCAGACGCACGCAAAAGAAAATCCAGCGCCGAATGGCCAAACTGGAATCTCAACGGTGGGCAAAATTTTGTGAATCCCTAGACCCCCGAAAATCTCTTTCTCACATATGGAGAACCGTGCGAGGCCTACGTACGTCTCCCGAACAACGCGTGCCATTCAAAGCCTTGGCACTTTTCCAACGTCGAGAGGACATCGAGGTAGCGGAAGATTTCTGCAGAAAGATTGCAGGTCAATCAACCTACACAGGCCCCCTTGGTATGGATAGCATTGAGCCGCATACACGGGACTCACGCATGGACTTGCCTTTCACCACCGAGGAGCTTGATGCGGCTCTTGCTTTGTGTAATCGGTCGTCGTCTCCTGGACCAGATGGCATATCGTACCGCATCTTGTGCCACCTGGGTGAGCGAGCGCGAAATGCCTTGCTGGATATATTCAATGAATCCTGGCAGGATGGAAACGTTCCTCAAGAATGGAAGACAAGCCGCCTGGTGCCACTCCTCAAACCTGGCAAGTCACCACTCGAGCTCGCGTCATACCGCCCAATCGCGCTGGCAAGTTGCGTAGGGAAGGTGATGGAACGCATGATCCTTGCCAGATTGGAGTGGTACCTGGAACGCTACCAAGTTTATCCAAATGCTATGGCCGGCTTTCGACGTCTCCGCTCCTCCATCGATAACGTCATCGATCTGGTCACTTACGTCCAACATCAAAAGAGATGTAAACGATTATCGGTCGCTATGTTTCTGGACGTAAAAGGAGCTTATGACAATGTTGCTCATGATGCCATACTTGATGCTCTGGAATCGGTTGGCCTTGGTGGCCGCGTGTACCGGTGGACCCGCAACTACTTACACATGAGGCCATTCTTTGTGCAGACCGAGTACGGTCCGACGTCTCAACACTGCACATACCGTGGTGTTCCTCAAGGTGGCGTTTTGAGTCCCACACTATTCAACCTTGTTCTTGTCGGTCTCGTGGAACGCATACCAAATGCTGTCCATATATCAATGTATGCCGATGACATCTGCGTGTGGACGTCAGGTGTAACACGTCCTCAGGTGCGCGCGAGACTTCAAAAATCTGCGACATCAATTTCGGCGTATCTCAGCGAACAAGGCCTCCAGATTTCACCTGAGAAATGTGCGCTGGTCGCGTTTACGCGGAAGTCAATGACGCCTTACGCCATATCCATCAATGGGCAAAACATCTGTTACACCAGGACGCATAGATTCTTAGGGGTGATCATTGATCGAGACCTCAACTGGAGCCCCCATGTGACCTACCTGAAGAAGCGCCTAATGGCCATTTCACACGTTTTCAAGTTTCTTGGAGGGAAAACGTGGGGAGCGTCAGTACACGCAATGTTACAACTATACAGGGCACTGTTTCTCGGATATCTGAGATACAGCTTACCTGTACTGAGCAATACCTGCAGAAGCAACATCCGCACAATCGAAAGTGCTCAGGCGCAGGCACTAAGGGTTTGTCTTGGATTGCCACGATGCACATCGACAACGGAAACAATTGCAATAGCTCAAGATTACCCAGTGACAACTCATATGACATTGGAAGTGCTCAGAGCACACATCAGGCACATTGCCCGCTCCCCTTTCCATCACCTCGCCACTCTGCCGAATGACCGACCCAATGCCTCCTTTTTCCAGGTGATATCGGCGTACCGTGACTGCCTCCCTCGAGATTATACGCCTGCCGAGAGACTGCTATCACCTCCTTGGTGTTTGGCTCGTCCACAAGTTCGACTCTCGGTACCAGGGATTCGAAGAAAAGCAGGACTCTCGTCCCCAGCTCTCAAGCAGCTATCTCTCCTCATGCTGCACGAGACATACAAGGACCATTTTCACATTTACACTGATGGCTCGACAACTCTTGACGGATCTACAGCGGCTGCAATCTTCCCCGCAAAAGCTGTGACCCTTCAGTTTCAAACTTCTCACCGGACAACGTCGACTGCGGCGGAGCTTGCTGCGCTTCGCTGCGCACTTCACATAATTCACGAAGACTTACCACGAAGATGGAGCATATTTACAGATTCAAAGGCCGCCCTGCATTGTCTGCTATCCGCTCTACGTCGTGGACAACAAGACCAACTTGTGCTGGAAATAAGGCAGCTTTGTCACCAACTGGCAGAAAAAGGACATGACATCACTTTTCAGTGGCTCCCAGGCCACGGCGGCATCATGGGCAACGAACAGGCCGATGAAGCTGCGAGGAGGGCTCACGAAAATGCTGTGAAGGATCCCATCCCGCTATCAAGAGCCGATGCAGTAACAAAGCTTCGCATAATCGCGCGTGATTCCACACGAGCCATGTGGAACACACCTGGTTTCCAACATACTCGACTGCACCGCCTGGACCCATCCCTCCGACTACGCATTCCATCTGGACTTCCTCGAATAGAGACAACTGCTCTCTGCCGACTGTGGCTTGGAGTATCCTTTACGAATGCTTTTGCTTGTCGCATCGGAATGGCCGACAGGGCTGCCTGTGATACTTGCGGCAGCGAGGAAACACTCCAACATATCCTGTGTCATTGTCCCCGCTACAGCTCCTAGAGACAGTCGCTCGTAACGGAGTTGGCACGCCTCGACGACCGGCCGCTTTCTGAGCAGACGATTTAGAATGCCGACTGATACGGTCTTCACAGCAGAAGGCGACGAGGGCGCTACTGAAGTTCCTCCGGTCAAGCGACCTGTTTGAACGACTGTGACGCTTCTGAGTTCCTTTGTGTGTGCGTGTATGTGTGTGTGTGTTTTTTTTTTCTTTTCTTTATCTACCTCTCTAGGTGTGTGCATTTTTCTTTATCTTTCTGTCTCCCCTTACCCCTTCCCCAGTGTAGGGTAGCAAACTGGATATTTACCTTCCGGTTAACCTCCCTGCCTTTCGCATCTCATTTATCTCTCTCTCTCTCTCTCTATACGTCCTGCCCTCTCGTCGCCAAGCTCCGAGGATGGACTCTCACCATGTATAGCGCGGACTCTCGCCTTCTTCACAGAAACGTTTCGCTGACATCCTGCGAGGGTGTTCGTTAACCTCCAATAGCCTGAATTCTTTCTTTTTTTAAGAAAAACATTCGAATTGTAGTTAGAAATGGTTGTGCGAGATAAAAACATCTGGAATTATTCTCACACGATTTGCTACCCCGGGTGAGACCCGTAGACACGTTTAAAGAAAGCTGGCACGGGCATCTATAGCACAAAATAATGTCGTTATATTCGCATGTTCTCACACTGAACCAACTCAGACTTGGCAGGTGAACCTTCTTGCACCTTATCGAAGTCTGTAAAACAGTCGGTGTTGAGGAGATGGCGACTTCAATTTATGCACCTGAAAGGATGCAGCCGCACGAGTTTCTTGTACAGTGTTCGCCCTCGTCAGAAGCACCATGCGCGAAGCGTTCTTTTTCGAGTCATAGATGGCGACAGACTGACGTATTTTATTCTGGATGACTATACACATGGCGTCAAAATTAGCATTGCTCTAGTTTAAGCATCCAATTTGGATTTATTAGCTTAGATTTGGTATGTCGAGAATTCACGACAACAGGCTAGAAGAGATTGCACTTTTCTATTATGGTCTTTTAAATTATGTGCGCGTTTTTGGCACTCACCAGCGTAGATCCACACAGTTGATTGATGGCGTTTAATTTCACAAGGTAACACAGGAGCATTTAACGAGCTTCCATATTGTATGTGCCACGTATTTTTTTACGTTGTAGTGTTACTGTGAAAACGTTGCTT